>NW_028145638.1:372500-430000 GCF_977016875.1 Pavona decussata | reverse complement strand
ACACTTAAGCAAAGCACTCTCCCATCCACTGGTACAATGTTGATTTATTAGCCTATACTCGTACCATATAAATATAGGTGATAACTTATAGGGATAAAACTCTGCACAGCTTCGAATTCAAAATTAATAACTAGATTGCCTATAGCAGTGGTATAAAAACATATATGGTATGTTGTCATTTCTAGAGAGCAATAGTGAATTGCAATGTAACAGTTGTTTTGGTGAATGAAAACGCAGACTGCATTTTCAATTTCTTTGCAAACAGTAAAAAGTAATATGAGAAATAGCGTATCCTGATTGATTGGCGGTTCGCAGCGACGAAGCATAGAAAATCGCGGGAACGGGCACACTTGGCAAATGCCGGCGAATTTAATCGCTGATGTCTGACATGACTAGTATCGGTGATTTTATACGCCGATCCCGGCGATCGGCGAAAATTGCAATCGCCGAACCGGGCACACCTGGCGATTTTTGCCGGCTTAACAAGGTAAAATAGCAATAATTTTAAATTATAACCACTCCCGCCTTTGACGCAATACAATGGCGATTCACGCAGTGCAAAGCGTGAATCACCTTGACCCAGATCTAACGCGTCCAATATTGCACTAAAAGGTACGCGAAAACAAGAAAAAGTAAAATGGACCCGAAATATTGACTCGTTGCCGTACCGGCACGAGTAAATAGTCAAATATCTAGTCTAGACTCTTTGGAGTGAGAGGGTAATGCTGCTAATATTAATCGATAAGTTAATTTAATCTTGAGATTTGACTTCCCTTTCGACTACGGAGAATGTTCGCCTGCCAATGAACAGTATCCTCCGCAAAAATCACAAAAGTTGAATTTCACAGTTTATTACCGATTAAGGAAACACTTTACTCGCTAGCAATCTGTAATACAAAATAAGTCCTTTCCTAGCCCTGTCAATGCTTCTGGTCTGCTACGCGATAATTTCCGATAATTGTCCAAAGATTTCTTTCTTGATTGGATCATATTAAATTACAATTTATCGCTAGGAAACACCTATTAACTAAAGTACACATGATAATCGCTTTTAGTGATCAAAAACGCGTTACACACTTTTCGTTTTTTAAAACGATTAAATCACCATTTACCTCTGTCAGCATTGCATTGTAAACAAAATATCCGTCATAACCACAAAAAGACTTATATAAATATTAAGGACTGATTAAAAAGTATAGGGTGGGAAGGGTCGGAGCAGAGAGGGGTGGGTCATCAGTTTTGAACCCTTAGTAAGGGGTGGGTCGTTCAATTTTCAGCTACCCATAAGGGATAGGTCATCCTATTTTATAACAGGAATTCGGCACACGTCTCTGCCAACCTGCCGCGGTGAGATTTCACTAGAAAACGAAAGCAGTATTTAAGCTTTCTATGAGAAGTATGCGGTAGACCTGGTAGTGAAATACATGCATCACCTTGGTTACCTAAACATGATTAAACAAAAGAAAGAAAGAGAAAAAAGAGAAAAAGCAGAAAGGGAGAGTAACTTGACCCATGAGGATGCGGAGTGGGGGAAACTCCTCTCTGAGGATTTGCTGAGAAAGCAAGAGTTTCTGTCCTTAAACTGTACATCCGTCGGAGTCTGGCAACCGAAAAAAAATCAACGAAAAAACAACAACAAAAAACAAACAAGCTTGACTTAGTGTCACCTCACATTTAGTTGTGAACAGGCATAGGCAGTGTATCCACTAGCAAAGACACAAGTGGCTCTGAATCGAGTGTCAGCAGCTCAGAAGTAGGTGAAGCGTAAGAAGCAAGGGCGACTGTGGTTGGAGGATGTTGGGAGTGATACCCCCGATAATGATAGTATCCCCCTCGCAAAACTGGCTTAAACAGTTGGAGTGACAGTGATAGCGATGAACCCTTTGAAAAAGCGTTATTCACCAAATTTAATCCCTCATGAAGCGAGGCTGCGTTTGTAATACCCAACATGTGGTTTTCTTGGATTATACAACCAAACAATCCATGTTAATAGGGGGTGGGTCAGGTAATTTTCAACCTCCATTAAGGGGTGGGTCAGTCACTTCCAAATGTTCCGTCCCACCCCACCTGATACTTTTTGACCAGTCCCTTATTACACGTTTTATATCTTTCGACTTTTTCTGCTGCCAGAATATTGAACGTGTTCTTTTTAGACGTTCCTCACTATCACTATCTAACTCAGTTAGATAGTTAGATACAAATAAGTGATGTGTTATTTTGAACTTTCCTCACCGACGACCAGAATAATGAATAAGTGTTGTGTGGAATTTTTTCGTCCAGCAAAATAATAATAGAGTGTTTTCATGGCGGATATTTTGGAGAGTCAAACAATAGAAGATATTTGCATAAAAATAAAATTTATTTCGACCGAAATGATTTTTTCGCTCCTCCGACACACGGCTCGTTAAGAATTTTAAACGTTCTCAAGGAAAGAACTGAAAACTTTAAAAATTGAACTTAACGAAGAATATGGTTAATGTGGAATAAGGTGCTCTTAATTTTTAGCTGTAACTCACCTGTCAATTAGAAAAACTTTTCACCATGTCAATCAAAATATCGTAAAAATTCATCGATAGCAAAGATCGTAAAGAACATTTTTATTTTTTAGTATTTTTTATAAGGAGTCAATGTCATCTATTCTTTTAGCGTCAATTTGGATCTTAATAACGTATCTGTATTGACGGGGACATTGAAATAATGGTTCAGTTTTGTTACTCAAATAACCCTACTGTTGCACAGAAACTAGTATTGATCATTTGTTGTGCATGGCTATGGCTATTAACCATTTTTCACGTTCTTGCTATGTATTTAGGAGAAATCGCGAAAATTAATTAATGTTTAGTGTTCTTTCTCGGATATATCAATTAATATTTTCCTCCTCATGTTAAATCGTAAAGGTTCTTCAGCCAAACAGTTGAGTAGTTTTGACCTAAATGAAGCAAATTCTCCGTTACAGTGCCCCTTTAAAATTAATCTGAGGTAAAACACATCTTAAACATATTTGATCATCTCGTCATAAGAGACTTATGCACTATTACAGAAATAAAAAACGCGCCGAGTGCATTGTTGAGTTATATAAGCACTTGGGAATTTTTAAGAACACGAGAGAAGTGCAGAGAGGCACGAGCCGTAGGCGAGTGCCTCTCTGCACTTAACAATTATTTCACGAGCGCGCGTTGGATATGAGATGATAGATAGCCAACGAGGCGCGGAGCGCCGAGTTGGCTATAATCATCTCATATCCAACAAGCGCAAGTGGAATAATTGTTTTATTAAAAACAATCAAGAAATATTGCTAGATCTTACTGATTTCAATGTGCAAGAATAACCAGAAGGCAATTTAATGGTCGCCATTTCTCGGCCATGGTATAATGGCTCATATACCATGGCCGCTAAGCCAATCAAATCAATCGAATTGCATTATACAATGATTCAGTTTTTAATAATAATGTTTAGACGCGAATGATAAAGCCGCAGGAGATCTGGTAGTTTAATTACCAACAATCTAAGCAAAGGATTCTCTTTAGGCAAAGCCCAAATACCCAAGGTGTGATCGTCTAAGTCGAAAGTGTCCTTTCAGAAACCAAGTGGGAATTTGAGGTTAGTACTGATACACAGGAGATCTGCTGGATTTAATGCTTTTTCATATTCGCTCACACGACTTATCGTTTCTGGGAGCTTCGTTTTTCTAGTTCATACTCCAAGTACAATTAGTTATTAAACGTGCGGCATCCGGCGAACACATTGTTGACGCTAAGCAATAAAATACAACCTGAACAGTGAACGAAAAGTTCCACGGGTCACAGTATTTCTGATAACGAAGTGCGGGGTATGCTTTTATGCAATGGGACAAGCATCCAACCTAAGCAACGTGAAATAATCAACCTTTTCTCAACTGGGAACTGTTCAGCCGAATAGTCTCAACCTGAATTTTAGCGTTATTTAAACTATTACTTTATGCACGCACGCTACCAGTTGTACGCGCACGCGGTGCCTCCATTTAAACCGCGTATTCTAACGGTTTTCTTCCACACAGAAGAAGGGTTATATACGCAAAACGTCGTTGATTGTTTATTTATTTATTTTTTTATTTTTTTAACATTTCTGACTCTCTTCGATATTTATATTTATACTGATGCAATCTAAATTTCTGGGAGAAGTCTCCGAACTTTGACTTGCTCTGCGAACGTTCGTCAACAGTGACTTCAGAACAAACAGATTGAATGATCGACGGTTATTGTCGCTAATTAAAATGGCATACAATGTATAAAACAAAACTAAAAATTGGCGCATTAAAACAGCTGTCCACAAGTACTAATATTTTTGAACATTTGGTCGTGAGATGTTTTCAAACAAATCATTTGTCCATGTTTTTGCAAAATATGCCGATCGCGTGGAACTGACCAAGAAAAGCGAGGGCATCATGCAATTTCAATCGGTTTGTTATAGACAAATAGAAATGTCTCTAAACGGATGCGGGTAAGAGAACACAAAAACTATACCGACATTTAATTATAATAACACATGCAACTAAATTTTCGAACACTATTCCCTCTATGACTACCCGCATAATCGGACTAACAAAACTTGCTATCGCTTGTTTCTATTTAAAATTGACGTTCAATTAAACCTGCTAAAATTGCAAACTGTGGGCTTTAACACTAAGAAAATTATTGGACACGGGGCAAAGCACTGTGAGCGACGTTTTTGTAGAAATAATGGAAAACCTTCCTCTAAAATGTATAGAGATAAAAGATAACCTTCTTCTTAAATTTAGTGATGAGGCAGAACTCTCCTCTAAACCGTAGAAATAACAGATAACAACCTTTAAACTGTAAGAATTAAGGGATAACTCACCTCTAAACTGTAAGAAAAGGGATAACTATACTCTAAACTGTTGGAATAAGGGATTACTCACCTCTAAACTGTAGGAAAAGGGATAACTATACTCTAAACTGTTGGAATAAGGGGGAACTCATCTCTAAACTGTAGGAAAAGGGATCACTATACTCTAAACTGTTGGAATAAGGGATAACTCACCTCTAAACTGTAGGAAAAGGGATCACTATACTCTAAACTGTTGGAATAAGGGATAACTCACCTCCAAACTGTAGGAAAAGGGATCACTATACTCTAAACTGTTGGAATAAGGGGGAACTCACCTCTAAACTGTAGGAAAAGGGATAACTCTCCTCTAAACTGTAGGAAAAGGGATAACTATACTCTAAACTGTTGGAATAAGGGATAACTCTCCTCTAAACTGCAGGAAAAGGGATCACTATACTCTAAACTGTTGGAATAAGGGGGAACTCACCTCTAAACTGTAGGAAAAGGGATAACTCTCCTCCAAACTGTAGGAAAAGGGATAACTATACTCTAAACTGTTGGAATAAGGGATAACTCTCCTGTAAACTGTAGGAAAAGGGATCACTATACTCTAAACTGTTGGAATAAGGGGGAACTCACCTCTAAACTGTAGGAAAAGGGATAACTCTACTCCAAACTGTAGGAAAAGGGATAACTATACTCTAAACTGTTGGAATAAGGGATAACTCTCCTGTAAACTGTAGGAAAAGGGAACACTATACTCTAAACTGTTGGAATAAGGGGGAACTCACCTCTAAACTGTAGGAAAAGGGATAACTCCCCTCCAAACTGTAGGAAAAGGGATCACTATACTCTAAACTGTTGGAATAAGGGATAACTCTAAACTGTAGGACTAACGGAAAACACTTCTCTAAACTGTAACATTATATGGGAAACCCCTCCTCTTGACTGTAGGAATAAGGGAAAAGGGATAGCTCTACTCTAAACTGTACAAATGGGAGATAAATCTACTCTCGAGGGAAATCACTGAGAGCGATGTTTTGTGAAAGACGGATTTACCCATCACCAAACGGTTCACTACGGTCAATATCTGTTTACAAAGCATTAATCATTAATACTGACGTTTTCTTTGGTATCTTATTACCTGAAACGTATTAAAACTAAGTGACATAGGAAATTAACCCCTTTTGCTTTTGAAGAAAAGAAAAATGTCGTTAAGAGAGCGAAGGAAACGCAACAGGATTTCGTGAATTTGGGAAAAAAAAGTGAACTGTTCCTAGATTGACATTTTCTGCGACCTAAGATTTCAGTCAAATGGCGAAAATTGTCTATTTAATAAGGTAATTGTGCGATTTGCTGTTTGTAAGGTTTGAAAGTACTTTATTGAATAGATGAGGATTAAATCTGTTTTAGCCAAATTTTCTCTTGTTAAAAAGATTCTTCTTTAGATAAATGTCTTCTTCTTTCTGCCCACGCGGAAAAGTTTAAAGGAAACGTACACCTAAGCCAAATTAATTAAGAAAAGTTCTACTTTAATTATTCATTACAATTATTGCAACTTTTAATTAGCACGGCTACTTACGTGCTCATAGCTTTAACTTGTCTCAGCAATAATATTGTTATTAAAATTGAAAAATAATCATCTACAAAATGTTTGTGAGATTTGATCATTTGAGGATTGGCTCCCTTGCCGTACACAACTCAGAGAAATTAAGGTAAGATCTAAGACAGTGATCTGCTGCGCTAAATTAATAATTTTGCTTTGAATTGTACCTCGAGCCCGTGTCTAAGCTGTCTCCGATCATCATCTTCGTATATCTAGTTCATACAGTGTTAATACCATTAAAGAAAATTACAGTGTTGCATTTATCTTCGCCAACGCCAAGTTTAGCGATAAAATAGGACTCTCGTTATTTCGGTGTAACTCAAGGCGTCAACTTGCCTTACGACCGTCCACAGCAAACATCGCGCTGATTTAGTTGCCGGGACTTATAGTGCACCTGATAGCAGCACACGACACATTTGTTAAAACAGGTGTCCCAGTGTAAATCTGATACCAAAATTAAAAGGTGTCTGTGGTATTGTTGTTCATTCATGCGGTGTTTTGAAAAAGTCAAAGTTTGGTACAAGCCGCAATCAGCTGGTTGGAAGCCTTTTCATCGGATCTACACCTTGCCTCCAAATTTACAAAGCTCCGCCGATCAACCTGAGAATCCGAGTTTGTATTCAAAACCACGGAAGCCCTGTTTAGGGGTTTAAAATTGGAGTTTGACCTGCAAAATAATTTAGCGCATAAAGGATGACTAGAGAAATTATTTTCAGAAGAGTAGATATCCCAATTTGCGAAGCAACGCAACAGTTTTAAGGATATTTGCAACCTTAATGTTTGAGGTGTTCTTGCGATTAGGGACCACTTTCCTCTAAACTATAGAAATAAGCTTTAGGGTTGAGAGATAACTCTCCTATTGACTGTAGAGATAACGGATAATACTCCTCGAAGCTGTAGGGATATGGGATAACTCAAATAAGGCATGTCTCCCCTCTAAACTGTATATACAATAGGAGATAACTCTACTATCGTTATTGGGAGCGACGTTTTTAAAAGACGGATTCAAGTCACGCATCACCAAACGGTTCATTTCGGTCAATATCTGTTCGCGAGGTATTAAATTCTGAAGAAATACTAACGTTTTCTTTGGGGCTTTATTACCTAAAGCTTGTAGTATTCAACCCCTTGTTTCCACTCCAAATGCATGATTAAAATTTTGTGCCCAATTTTAAAACTATATTCCTTGTTCGTTTACGCGGGGCACTCATCTCATTTCTAATACTTCACTTTGTTCGTCCACAATAATCAGCGTGTTAAGTAAGTGGATTCTTTTCCCTCTTACCATTACAAGCTAACTAAGCTAACTAAGTGTTTTGACTGTAGGAATAAGGGAAAAGGGATCACTATACTCTAAACTGTTGGAATAAGGGATAACTCTACTCTTAACTGTACAAATGGGAGATAAATCTACTCTCGAGGGAAATCACTGTGAGCGATGTTTTGTGAAAGACGGAATTACCCATCACCAAACGGTTCACTTCGGTCAATATCTGTTTACAAAGCATTAATCGTTAATACTGACGTTTTCTTTGGTATTTTATTACCTGAAATGTATTAAAACTAAGTGAGAAAGGAAATTAATCCCTTTTGCTTTTGAAGAAAAGAAAAATGTCGTTGAGAGAGTGAAAGCAACGCAACAGAATTTCGTGAATTGGGGAAAAAGTGAACTGTTCCTAGATTGACATTTTCTTCGACCTAAGATTTCAGTCAAATGGCGAAAATGGTCTATTTATAAGGTAATTGTGCGATTTGCTGTTTGTAAGGTTTGAAAGTACTTTATTGAATAGATGAGGATTAAATCTGTTTCACTCAAATTTTCTCTTGTTAAAAAGATTCTTCTTTAAATAAATGTCTTCTTCTTGCTGCCCACGCGGAAAAGTTTAAAGGAAACGTACACCTAAGCCAAATTAATTAAGAAAAGTTCTACTTTAATTATTCACTACAATTATTGCAACTTTTAATTAGCACGGCTACTTACGTGCTCATAGCTTTAATTTGTCTCAGCAATAATATAGTTATCAAAATTGGAAAATAATCAGTTACAAAATGTTTGTGAGATTTGATCATTTGAGGATTGGCTCCCTTGCCGTACACAACTCAGAGAAACTAAGGTAAGATCTAACACAGGGATCTGCTACGCTAGATTAATAATTTTTATCTAGTTTATACAGTGTTAAAACCATTAAAGAAAATTACAGTGCCGCATTTATCTTTGCTAACGCCAAGTTAAGCGATAAAATAGTACTTCACATTATTTCGGTGTAACTCAAGGCGTCAACTTGCCTTACGACCGTCCACAGCAAACATCGCGCTGATTTAGTTACCGGGATTTATAGTGCACCTGATAGCAGCACACGACACATTTGTTAAAACAGGTGTTCTAGTGTAAATCTGATACCAAAATTAAAAGGTGTCTGTGGTATTGTTGTTAATTCATGCGGTGTTTTGAAAAAGTCAAAGTTTGGTACAAGCCGCAATCAGCTTGTTGGAAGCCTTTTCATCGGATCTACACCTTGCCTCCAAGTTTACAAAGCTCTGCCGATCAACCCGAGAATCCGTTATCGTATTCAAAACCAGGGAAGCCCTTTTTAAGCCTTAAAAACTGCATGGGTTTTGACGTGCAAAATAATTTGACGGATAAAGGATGACAAGAGAAATTATTTTAAGAAGAGTAGATAACCCAACTTGCGAAACTACGCAGTAGTTTTAGAGATATTTACAACCTTAATGTTTGAGGTGTTCTTGCGATAAGGGACCACTTTCCGCTAAGCTATAGAAATAAACTTTAGGGTTGAGAGATAACACTCCTCTAAGGTGTAGGGATATGGGATAACTCTAATAAGGCATGACTTCCCTTTAAACTGTAGAATAGGAGATAACTCTACTCTCGTCATTTGGGAGCGACGTTTTGTAAAGACGGATTCAAGCTACCATCACCAAACAGTTTATTTCGGTCAATACCTGTTCGCGAGGTATACGTATTAATCGCGTTGAAAAAAATTCTGAAGAAATATCAACGTTTTCTTTAGGGCTTTATTACCTAAAGCTTGTTTAAAATAAGTGACATGGAAAATTAATCCCTTTTCTTTTTGAAGAGAAGAAAAATGTCGTTAAGAGAGCGAAAGAAAGGCAACAACATTTCGTGAAATTGGGAAAAAAAGTTGACTGTTCCTAGCTTGACATTTTCTGCGACAAAAGATAATTGGCGGAAATGGCCTATTTATTAGGTACTTGTGCGATTTGCTGTTTGTAGGGTTTGAAAGTACTTTATTGAATAGACGAGGATAAAATCTGTTTAGCCTAAGCTTCTCTTATTAAAACGATTTTTCTTTGAATAAATGTTTTCTTCTTCCTGCCACGCGGAAAAGTTTCAAGGAAACGTACATCAAAGCCAAATAGAGAAAAATTCTGCTTTAATTACCCACTACAATTCAATGATTGTAGTTTTTAATTAGCACGGCTACTTACGTGTTCATAGCTTTAGCTTGTCTGAGCAATAATTTTGTGATGAAAATTGGAAAATAATCAATTACAAAATGTTTGTGAGATTTGATCATTTGAGGATTGGCTCCCTTGCCGTACACAACTCAAAGAAGTTAAGGTAAGATCTAACACAGGAACTGGCTGCTGCGCTAGATTAATAATTTTGCGTTGTACCTCGAGCCTGTGTCTAAGGTTTATGCGATCATTATCTTCGTATATCTAGTTCATACAGTGTTAATACCATTAAAGAAAATTACAGTGCCTCGTTTATCTTTGCTAACACCAAGTTAAGCGATAAAATAGGACTCACATTATTTCGGTGAAACTCAAGCCGTTAACTTGCCTTACTACCGCCCGACAGCAAGCATCGCGCTGGTTTAGTTGTCGTCATTTATAGTGCACTTGATTGCGGCACACGACACACTTGTTAAAACAGGTGTCCCGGTAAAAATCTGATACCAAAATTTAAAGGTGTTTGTGGTATTGTTGGTCATTCATGCGGTGTTTTGAAAAAGTCAGAGTTTCGTACAAGCCGCAATCAATTTGTTGAAAGCCTGTTCATCGGATCAACACTTTGCCTCCAAATTTACAACGCTCTACTGATAAACCCGAGAATCCTTTTTTCTAAACTATTGAAATAAACTTTAGGGATAACGGATAACACTCCTCTAACCTGTAGGAATATGGGATAACTCTAATAAGACTGGACTCCCCTCTAAACTGTAGAATAGGAGAACTGATAACTCTACTCTCGTCATTAGGAGCGACGTTTTGTTAAGACAGATTCAAGTTACCCAGCACCAAGAGAGGATGAAGGTACTCTCTTGCCAGCACCAAACGGTTCATTTCGGCCAATATCTGTTCGCGAGGTATTAATCGCCTGAAAAAACAGTTGGATTAAATTCTGAAGTAATTCTAACGTTTTCTTTGGTGTTTTATTACCTGAAGCTTGGTTAAAATAAGTGACATGGAAATTAATCCCTTTTGTTATTGAAGAGAAGAAAAATGTCGTTAAGAGAGCGAAAGAAAGGCAACAGCATTTCGTGGATTTGGAAAAGAGTGAACTTTTTCTGGTTTGACATTTTGTGCGACTTAAAATTTCAGTTGAAGAATTCCAATGAAATGAAAATGAAAACTAAATTTCATCATGAAAACTTTGCACTTAGCCTCACTGTCATAATGAGATTCACAGCAACTCGGAAATGGCCTATTTATAAGGTAATTGTGCGATTTGCTGTTTGTAAGGTTTGAAACTGAGTACTTTATTGAATAGACGAGGATTAAATCTCTTTCACCCAAATTTTCTCTCATTAAAACGATTCTTCTTTAAATAAATTTCCTGCCCACGTGGAAAGTTTAAAGGAAGCGTACATCTAAACCAAATTAAGAAAAATTCTGCTTTAATTACCCACTACAATTATTGTAGCTTTTAATTAGCACGGTTACTTTCGTGTTCAAAGCTTTAACTTGTCTCAGCAATAACTTTTTGTTATTAAAATTGGAAAATAATCAATTACAAAATGTTTGTGAGATTTGATCATTTGAGGATTGGCTCCCTTGCCGTACACAACTCAAAGAAATTAAGGTAAGATCCAACAGGGATCTGCTGCGCTAGTTTAGCGATAAAATATTTCGGTGTAACTCAAGGCGTCAACTTGCCTTACGACCGTCCACAGCAAACATCGCGCTTATTTAGTTGCCGGGATTTATAGTGTACCCGATAGCGGCACACGACGCACTTGTTAAAACAGGTGTCCCGGTGTAAATCTGACACCAAAATTAAAAGGTGTCTGTGGTATTGTTGTTAATTCATGCGGTGTTTTGAAAAAGTCAAAGTTTAGAACACTTCTCTAAACTGTATGGGAAACCTCTCCTCTTGACTGTAGGAATAAGGGAAAAGGGATCACTATACTCTAAACTGTACAAATGGGAGATAAATCTACTCTCGAGGGAAATCACTGAGAGCGATGTTTTGTGAGAGACGGAATTACCCATCACCAAACGGTTTACTTCGGTCAATATCTGTTTACAACGCATTAATCGTTAATACTGACGTTTTCTTTGGTACTTTATTACCTGAAAACGTATTAAAACTAAGTGACATGGGAAATTAATCCCTTTTGCTTTTGAAGAAAAGAAAAATGTCGTTAAGAGAGCGAAAGAAAGGCAACAGCATTTCGTGAAATTGGAAAAATAAGTTAACTGTTCCTAGCTTGGCATTTTCTGCGACAAAAGGTACTTGAAATGGCGGAAATGGCCTATTTATAAGGTACTTGTGCGAATTGCTGTTTGTAGGGTTTGAAAGTACTTTATTGAATAGACGAGGATAAAATCTGTTTAGGCTAAGTTTCTCTTATTAAAACGATTTTTCTTTGAATAAATGTTTTCTTCTGCCTGCCACGCGGAAAAGGTTTAAAGCAAACGTACATCAAAGCCAAATTGAGAAAAATTCTGCTTTAATTACCCACTACAATTATTGTAGCTTTTAATCAGCACGGTTACTTACGTGTTCATAGCTTTAACTTGTCTCAGCAATAATTTTGTTATTAAAATTGGAAAATAATCAATTACAAAATGTTTGTGAGATTTGATCATTTGAGGATTGGCTCCCTTGCCGTACACAACTCAAAGAAATTAAGGTAAGATCTAAGAGAGTGATCTGCTGCGCTAGATTAATAATTTTGCGTTGTACTTCGAGCCTGTGTCTAAGGTTTATGCGATCATCATTTTCGTATATCTAGTTCAAACAGTGTTAATACCATTAAGGGAAATTACAGTGCCTCATTTGTCTTTGCTAACACCAAGTTAAGCGATAAAATAGGACTCACATTATTTTGGTGAAACTCAAGCCGTTAACTTGCCTTACTACCGTCCGACAGCAAGCATTGGCGCGCCGGTTTAGTTGTCGTCATTTATAGTGCACTTGATTGCGGCACACGACGCACTTGTTAAAACAGGTGTCCTGGTGTAAATCTGATACCAAAATTTAAAGGTGTTTGTGGTATTGTTGGTCATTCATGCGATGTTTTGAAAAAGTCAAAGTTGCGTACAAGCCGCAATCAATTTGTTGAAAGCCTCTTCATCGGATCAACACCTTGCCTCCAAATTTACAAAGCTCTGCCGATCAACCCGAGAATCCGAGTTTGTATTCAAAACCACGGAAACCCTGTTTAGGGGTTTAAAATTGGAGTTTGACCTGCAAAATAATTTAGCGAATAAAGGATGACTAGAGAAATTATTTTAAGAAGAGTAGATATCCCAATTTGCGAAACAACGCAACAGTTTTAAGGATATTTGCAACCTTAATGTTTGAGGTGTTCTTGCGATGAGGGACCACTTTCCTCTAAACTATAGAAATAAACTTTAGGGTTGAGAGATAACTCTCCTCTTGACTGTATGGATAACGGATAACACTCCTCTAAGCTGTAGGGATATGGGATAACTCAAATAAGACTGGACTCCCCTCTAAACTGTAGAATAGGAGAACTGATAACTCTACTCTCGTCATTAGGAGCGGTGTTTTTAAAAGACGGATTCAAGTTACCCATCACCAAACGGTTCATTTCGGTCAATATCTGTTCGCGAGGTATTAAATTCTGAAGAAATACTAACGTTTTCTTTGGGGCTTTATTACCTAAAGCTTGTAGTATTCAACCCCTTGTTTCCACTCCAAATGCATGATTAAAATTTTGTGCCCAATTTTAAAACTATATTCCTTGTTCGTTTACGCTCGTTTACGCGGAGAACTCATCTCATTTCTAATACTTCACTTTGTTCGTCCACAAAAATCAGCGTGTTAAGTAAGTGGATTCTTTTCCCGCTTACCATTACAAGCTAACTAAGTTTACAAATTTATGTCTGCAGACGGTTTGTTTTTCAGTTTTGCTCAATTACGATGAAGATCGGAACTATATAACAACATTAATCTCCTGATTTGTGGATAAACTGAATTACAGTTTCAAAAACACTGAAACCGGTTGTTTAACTGGAGACAGTAAAGTTTTAATGAATATTGTGTCTGCTTTGTTTGTAATTGTGGAAGGGAGACTTTCAGAGTATAATGACAGCTCAATTGAATTTGTAAGATAATTTTGTGACTTGCTGCTTTTAAAAAAGATATCTTCTTCTTCTTTCTGTCCACGCGGAAAGGTTTTCAGGGAATATCCAAGAAAAAATGGGAAAAGTTCTGCTTTAATTACCCACTACAATTATTGTAGATTTAATTTGCACCGTTCCTTATGTGTCCATAGCTTTAATTTGTCTCAGAATACAATTTTTTTTTGTTATTAAAATTAGAAAATAATCAATTACAAAATGTTTGTGAGATTTGATCGTTTAAGGATCGGTTCCCTTGCCGTACACAACTCAGAGAATTAAGGTAAGATAAAAAGACAGTGATCTGCTAGATTAATAATTTTTCATTGTACCTCATGCCTAAGGTCTCTGTGATCAGCATCTTCTTATAATTATCTAGTTCATATAGTGTTAATACCATTGATAAGAATTGCAGTACCGCATTTAACGATGCTCACGCCAAGCGACACAATAGGACTCGCATTATTTCGGTGTAACTCAAGTCGTCGATCTTGCATTACGGGTCGCCCACAGCAAGCATTACGCCGATTCAAACGTCGGAATATCTAGTGGCACGCGACGCACTTAAGGACTGTGCCTTCTAACAAGGAAGTATTTTTGCACGGTTTATGACTTTGCGGGAAGAGTGGACTGACTGAGTGACTGACTGACTGGCTGACTGACTGACTGACTGACTGACTGACTGACTGACTGACTGACTGACTGACTGACTGACTGACTGACTGACTGACTGACTGACTGACTGACTGACTGACTGAAAAATTAATGTTAAAAAGGGCTCAGAGGTGAAGGTTGTTAGGGTTGATACAAATCTGAATTCTAATATTTGATCTGATGTGTTTTCTGTCCAGGTGCTGTGTTTTCACCATTTACTATGAAGACTGCTTTTGTTTTCCTGACTCTTCTGATTATCAGCGCGCTTTCTGTTGAAGCGGGTAAAAAAAAAAGAAATGCCGTCGCAAAGGTAATTGATACCCTCATTTTTATTATTTTAAGTTGAAGAAAATCGCGGTTGTTGCAAAGCGTCGGGCTCGTATCGAATAGAAGATAAACAAAAAGTTAAGATTCCATTGGAAAGACTCCAACTAACATAGATATTGTGCGTGTAAAGGAGTTGTATGGCCATTAGAATAGCACAGAGATGTTGAGATCTTCTGTCAATTGTCACTCCTGTTAGAACGTGGGGTGTGCAACAAAAACACTATGTTAATGTAAAACGGCGCGGTGTGTGGGTTACAAGGAAGAATACCCAAAAGACATCTTCTTTGTGGAGAAGCGGGACTCATGAACAAGTACAATGGTCTTGACTGTTTCTCTAAGAGCGTCTTTCGGATGCTTAAATTATATTTACACTAATAATCATGGAGCGTTAAAACTTTCTCTAATTTTACCTTATGTTCTCTTCGTGTGGTGAGTATTTCAAATAGATCACACGTTTGAGTTTGGTCCTCAGGCTGTCTGTTTTATTCTCTTAGACAACAAGGCTAAAATAGCAACTCTGAAGGGAGAAATGTCTGATCAGAAGACAAAATTGACACAACAGGAGGGTAATTTATTCGTTGGTATTCAGACACAAGCTAAATGTTTATTAAAAGTAATTATTATATGGCTGGCTCTGCGAGCGGGCAAGATGACTCAAATCCTGCGCTGTGATTGGCTACCCGAGCGGGCAAGATGGAGCTATCTTGCCCGCTCGGGATTACCCGTTGCCCGTTCGCTTGGCATGGAAAGTTTAATCCCAACAACAATGCAATCTTTCCTTCGATTTTCTCGTTGTTTTGGGGGAAAACGCTCACTAAAAAGTTCGGTAAACTCTCAACATTTACCTAAAGGAAAGGAAAGAGAATGAAATCGTCCTGGTGTAGTGAAAATTTTGTTTCAGCTACAATCTGAATGTGAGTTGAACCGGTGAGTTGCTCTGCGTGTAGTATTTTAGATAGAGTTGATTTTGTAAAACTTATTGTCTCAAGCCGAGTGCCAAATTGATAAATTCTCTAGGTTTGCAATGACTGTATTTAAATCATAGCGTAGTGGAAGTTGCGTTAAGTGTTTAGAGGAGTTCAGAAAAGTATTTTTCTCAAGTTCGCCGAAGAAGCTCACGTTTTTAATTTAGCCGCGTCTTGCTTGTTGTAAACAACAAAATCTTATAAACGTTTCGCCCAGTTTTCTGATTTACCCGCTCTTTTTTTCGGCTAATGTTTGCATATAATCTCAAAATCTGTTGTTTCATTCAAGAATTAATGATTGGAAGCCGAAAACTGTGTAAAATGTTTATTATTTACGCCACTGCGCGATCGGCTGAAAATGGCGAGTTTGCCGGATTCTATTCAAATCTTCCCGCTCTTGCGAAAATCTAAATGTTTCGTTCTCAATAATTGTAAACTCCCTTTAAGCCATTATAAAGTTAGAGCACTAAGATAATTTAGGATTCCTTGTTTTCCACGATTACATGCTAATCCAAAAATGCACTGAAAATAAATTTTACACCGGCCGGCTATGAAGAATTTCTTTCCGAGTAGAGCAGTTTCATGTCCTGTTTTGTTTTGTTGTTGTAGTTTTAACTTGAAGGTAAAGCCATATAATAAATCCTTTATTGACCAAGCTTGTTCGGTCAAGATGGCTGGATATTGGCCTCGTTCTTTTTTTGCGTTTTTATGGACCTCGACTTCGTCTCGGTCCATAAAAACGCAAAAAAAGAACTTGGTCAATATCCAGCCATCTTGACCTCACGCTTAGTCAATAACGCATATTTATCATGGCAAGTGAAACCACCTTTCTTATGATAAATTATCTTGCTATGGGTAGGGAAAAATAACAATTAATTGTTTTAAATCACATGCGTGTGTCAAATTAAATTCAGACTATCTCCTTCACTTTCTCACAAATCAATGTGGAGACAGCAGAGAAATTGTCCAAAGAGGAAGGTAACTTATTTTCCGACGAACATAATTTATGAAAAAAAGGTAATTTATTTCCAACAAAATTGGTTTATGAAACAAATATCGACTAAGCTGCATTTGAGACTCGTATATTTGTATACTCGTACTAGAATCTAATAAGGTATCTCCACCGTTTGCTTTCAGCGAAAATAGAGGCGTTGAAAACGACTGTGGAAAACCTTGCTGCACTGGTGAACGAAACTTGCCCATGCAAGCCACCACCCCCAAAGGTACACTGAGCTCGGTTTGATTATTTGTCTGCGCAGCTTGAGTGTTTTCAATCTTTGCTTTTCAAGTTTTCATTGTAGGTTCCTTTTTTGTTTCTTTTTGTTCAGGCTTCTTCTTGCCAGGAACTGTACGAGAAAGATCCGTAATTAATAAGTTTACACAATTGACAATTCTTGTTATTGGAAGGGATTACTACGCTTTCACATTTATGTCTGACCCTTATTTATCAACCCTTTTTTCAAAGCGTATTAATTGATTAACCACTTATTGCTGGCATTAAGAACTGGGTCTCTTGCCAACACATTACTGATGTAGTTTAAGGCCATGAGGGATCACACCTCTACAGTCGTTTTTCATAAACGTTCGGTTTTCACATTGTCCATAATGACAACAAATCTAGATCGCTTTATAGTCAGTTACGAAACAATACCGAAAATTCATATTCACAAAACGGTGGGTTTTTCATGTGTGCTCGAATTTGCTATAATTTTTTTGGCATTAAACTCTGGGAAGTGAAGAAGACGAAAGACAACAATTTTTTATCCACAGTTTTAGCGTCAACTGTTTTCTTGTTTTCAATATTAGCAACTCTTCTCCTTTATATTTTGTGGCAGTTTGTAAACGAAATGTTTAATGTTGAGCGTCCGGCCGATTAAAGCATACGAAGCACATAAGTTTAAATACATAAATTGGTGTAAATAGCATATTGAACCGGTTCCAACCAGACCTCGACGTTGATTCAAGTAACCAGACCCAAGGGCGGGTGAACGCGTACAAACATGTTGTTTTTGGTAAAAGGAGGGGAACCCTTTTTTTTGGGGGGGGGGGGGAGGGGGGGGGCAATAACGAAATGTACTGAAGCAAACCGCCAGTTGGAAAAAGCTCTAAGTTGGATTCGAATTCAGGTCAGATTTTTAAGCAATCTTTCTTTTTGCAGATCAGTTAGTTAAAAAATCTTATCTCTTGCACCTGACGATATTTATTGGCCGTTTTGTCGTGTGAAAAAAAAAAAAAACAGGCTTAGAAAGCACGCTGACGGTTCCAATTAGGATTCGAAGTAACAAGTATCATAAGCAGGAAAGTGGCACTGCAAGCAAGTCAATAACTGTTTAAATTACCCTTACAATGCTGATTAACATAGTGGTAGAAATTATTGCAAGCAACCATGGAGTAAACGTTTGAAGAAGAGTTCAAACAGTTTGGATTCGAATCTCAATTGAATAAATCCCTTTGCGTTAATTTCTTTATTTTTCAGGTCGCTGCAAAGTAATGTGTACTTACTGATGGTTGGATATCAAGACATTCCTGTTTACTGTCACATGGGAAACTTTGGATGTGGTGATGGAGGGTGGACGCCGGCCATGAAGACTGATGGTGAAAAGGTATACTTCAGTCACTGTAGATTTAATCTCGGTTATTGCTCGATTTTGTATCATTTTTTTTTAATCTACCTTTAATTTAAGCGAACCTTCCATTACGACGCCAGCCTTTGGAGCAATAAAGAGTCTCTCAACCTTGAAGGAGGGGAGAGTGGGTTTGACGAAAAAGAAACAAAGTTGCCCACCTACTGGAGAACATCCTTCTCCAAGATTTGCCTCGGTATGAAGATTGGTGAGCAGATCAACAATTTTTTTTTTTTTTATTATTTAAAGCAAATTTTATTTACAGGGTACAAACTTTTACACAACACACAGTAGTAATACGTAAACTACACTTACATTGATACTTGCGCAAACAATCTACACTACTAATACAATTTTACATGCACTAGTAAGGATGCATACATTACAATACAAACACTACTTAAATTAGGGTATATTAATAACATTGCTAGTTTTATCACAGATAATCATTAACATCAGCAGCATATAAAATTAAAGTAAAAGATTCCATGTGCGATGAAAATTCGGGAGTGCTTTTTTAGCAACTGCAATTTCTTTAAGGATTTCAAGTTTTCCGGAAATGGACAATAGAAAGGTTTGAAAATCCAAAACATCTCCGCGAAGGCTTGTGCAAAAAATGCGATATTTGGCTATTAATAAACAATAATTTAGGACTTGCCAATGCTTTGCGCTATCATGCCAGCCGTAGAGTATATGGCTTGTGGATAATGCTATTGTTTCATTTGTTTTTTGGTACCACCAGTCCTGAAACAGCATCCAGAAATCGATTGTTAGTGTACAATTTATTAGCAGGTGGTGCAACGTTTGTTCTTCTGCGTTGCATAAGTTACATATGGGGCTTTCCGAAATGCCGTCTCGATAAAGTGTAGCACGGGTTGGAAGAATGTTATGAATAACTTTATACTGGAACATTATTATTTTTACTTCATTTGTGACTGCAAATGGCATAAGATAAACTTTCTGGATGGAATTTTCTGTAAATCCGTGTCGTAGAATTTTGGTTTCAGCAGTGGGAGGAACGAAGATGATGTTTAAAAGAGAGGAGTAAATAGAACTGGTTTTTAGGGTATTGACAGTGGTATCGTGTGTGACGTTCAAAGTAGGGTTTTTACGGGATAGATTTCCAATTTTTTGGGATTGCTTTAACCAGGCCATAGTACGTGGTGAAAGGAACTTTTAAATTGAATGTTATTGCAAGTTCATGCAACTTCAAAAAATCCTGATTTTGGTTTAATAAATCGCTTATCTTGATGATGCCGGCGTCATACCACTTTTTATAAAAACCAGTTTTTTTTCCTACTAGAATTTTCCTATTATTCCACAGTATTTCGTTTTCAGGATTAGCTTTGGAATCGATGCCCGTTGAGATTTTGAACTCGCACCAAAATTCTAGCACTTTTTTATAAAATGTGGGAGGCTTATCATCAAGGTCTAGTATATCTGTTGTAAAGTTGCATTTTGTTAGAAAGGCGAGACCACCATATTTGTGCAAGAGCTGGTTAGGAATTATTTTCCAGGAGGCTTGAGACTCGTCTTGAATTCTGTTCACCCAAGTAATTTCCATGATCTTAAAATCGCACATTTTCAATCCTCCTTTTTCCTTTTCTCCAATTATGGTGTTTCTTTTGATCTTAGGGGGTTTTCCTGCCCAAATAAAGTTGAAAATTAGCTTATTTATTTCTTGAACGTAGTGATCTGGAACAGGGAGCACGGAGGCTGAGTAAATTAATTTGGATAACCCAATTGTTTTAACAATGTTAATCCTTCCATAAAGAGTTAGATTTCTCCGTTGCCCAGTATTCAGCGTTTTCTCGAGGTTAAGTATTTTTTCACCGAAGTTTAGCCTGTAAGCACTTTCTTGGTTGTGAGAAAAGAAAACACCGAGAGCGTTGATAGGTTCTTTTGGGCACTTAAAACCAAACGGTTCATCTGTTCTGTCTTTCCATTCACCTAACCACATTGCTTCGGTTTTAGTGGTGTTTATTTCTAGGCCAGAATGTTCTTTAAAAGCGTGTAACACTCTTAATAGACTGGTAACGGAGTCAAAGTCACGAACAAATACTGTTGTGTCGTCGGCATATTGACTTATTTTAATTTCATGTTTCTTGACTTGGATACCTTTAATATATCTAGATAGGAGTTCTATACCGAGAACGAAGAGGATGCCAGACAATGGACAACCTTGTCTGACTCCCCGCTGTAGGGAGAAAAAGGTTGAAGCATGACCGTTATTCAGAACACAGCTGGTAACATTATTACAGAAAATTTTTATCCAATTTTGAATGTCATGGCCGAAGTTGAAGAGCTGAAGCGTTTCCAGGAGGAAGTTCCAATCAATGGAATCAAACGCTTTTTTGAAATCCAAGAAAACGGCAATACCTTTTTCCTTTAGTTTATCTGCATAATGTATCAAGTCGGAAATTAGCCTTACATTTTCACCGATGTAGCGGCCTTTAACATAACCTGTTTGATCGGGGTTTATTAAAGTTGGCAGGACTTTTTCAATTCTCTTGGCTATAACTTTAGTGAGAATCTTGTAGTCGACGTTCAAGAGAGAGATGGGCCTTAGATTTTCCAGAATAGTTTTATCCTTGGATTTTTTGGGGATAAGCGAGATTATTCCTCGTCTTTGGCTTATAGAAAGCATACCATGCTGAGAAGCGAAGTTGTAGCTGGCTAGTAGCTCATGACAGATGTCGGGCCAAAAGAATCGATAAAATTCAGCCGGAAAACCATCAGTGCCCGGGGTTTTGTTATTGTCGAAGTCCTTGAGCGCATTTATGCATTCTTCTTCGCTTACTACTCCTTCGCAAGATTTTTTTTCTTCTTCGCTTAGTGCGGATACATTTTCTGGGTTAAAAAAAGGCGAGTTTTTGAAAATTTCGGGATTGATGTTGGTGGAACAGTATAACGACTCATAAAACTTTTTTTCTTCTTCTAAGATTTCGCACTGATCTTCTAAGTAACAATTTTCCCCGACTTTGAGTTTTGTGACTGATTTAATATCATGATGACGTTTTTCTAAGCTGTAGAAATACTTTGTGTTGCGTTCCCCTTCTTCGTGCCATCTCACTTTGCTTCTTAGAATTGCGCCTTTGGTTTTCGTTAACCAAATTTTTTTGAAGTTCCAGTACGATGTTTTTGTTGTGCGGATTGTTTTCTGCCTTAGCCTGAAGGTCATTTACTTTTTTGTGCAGTGATATTTCTTCATCCCGGTATTTTTTCGCTTTTCGTTTGAATACTTGATTGTGAAACCTCTCATTTCCATTTTTATGAGGTCCCATTTTAAACCTAAATCATGAGTCTCGTTGTATTTCTCTTTAAACAATGGAATGTTCATTTTAAGTGCTGTTACATATGCTTCGTCTTTAAGAAGGGCTGTATTAAATTTCCAGAAACCAGGT
This sequence comes from Pavona decussata, assembly GCF_977016875.1. Lineage (NCBI taxonomy): Eukaryota > Metazoa > Cnidaria > Anthozoa > Scleractinia > Agariciidae > Pavona > Pavona decussata. Next base: position 408,012 of record NW_028145638.1, on the reverse strand, counting down.
CCTCTTTTTTGCTTTAGGTAATTAGACTGGAAAACCAGAGACACAGCGGAGTGATCAGATTCGGGTGCGTGTACGATGTCACATTTCTTTGCAAATTGAATTAACTCGTGTGAAACTAAGAAAAAGTCTAATCGACATTGGATTTTGAAAGATTTGGTTCTCCATGTAAAACGCTGCTTTTCTTTGTTAAGACTACGCCATATATCACTTAAATTATACAAATCACACAGCATGTTGATTTCTTGGATGACAGCTGATTTTTTAGATACAGGTTTTCCGCCTCTTTTGTCATTTGAGGTAAGCGCGCAATTGAAGTCTCCTCCAATTACAATTGTGTCTTGCGCGAATTCTTCGAGTTGTTGGTTTAGTCTTTTGAAAAAAACAACTTGTTGGGCGACATCGTTAGGTGCGTAAATGTTGACGAGAACAATAACTTTCAACTATGTTGTCATCAACAAGCAGGCCAGCTCCCTTCACTCAATAATCGCTGACGGCCAATACAGTAACACTTCACTGGGTCGTGACACGTGGAAGCGTCTGATTGGTGCAGAAGGCTCCTCGCAGCGCAATTGTGGCAAGGAAGGGTTCAACGTTTTGAGTGATACTAGCCGTGGATTTCCCAAAGCCAGAATCGGTATCCTTGGTAACGGCGAAGACGACTGCCTTACCTGTGACTCCAGAATCGGGCTTGGTATAGGAGGGAAACATGACGACTCTAACACCTGTGGAAACGACGCTTCACACGGAGCAGATGAAGGGGACAAACAAATCAAGGCCATGGGGTACATCTTGGTGCAATGAGGGATGCAACTTGCACCAAAGTAAAGGTGACAGCCTGAAAAGCAACAAGGGTTAATTAGGGGCTTAAAACAGTGGGGATAAGGCTTGTGTAAAGCTGAGAAAGCTGAAAATAAAAACTGCTTAAATTGTCAAAAAGCTGAGTTTCTTTGGTTTTGTTGTTGTTGTTGTCCATCACATGTTGTCCGTGAAAACAACCGTGCTGCAATTTATGTTGAAAGAAACGCGACCCTGCACAGTCCTTAATGTTTTCACGTTCACACCACATTTGAATATCTTAACAAATACGTTTCGATTGGTCAGTTGTTACAATACATTCTGAATTCTAATATTGTTTGTGCAGGGTCAAGGCCAAAAAGACTAACAAACACATACCAAAAATAAGTTTGCCAGGTTTCATAACCATTACCCTTTATAATTAATTAACTACGTTTCGATACACCACTACGCTTACCAGAAACATGTTACACCATAAAAATCAATGAAGGCTCGAAGGATAGAATTTCTCGGTTCCCGTAAAAAGCCTTACAAGCACAATCAAGAATAAGATGGTCTGGTGATATCCTCTTAACGACGTTCGCGCTAATTGTTTATGCGCATCTTTAGTGCGCAAGTAACGCACACGCCACGCAATGTCACGCGCAATTCATGGTTGACGATACACGGAGGTAAACACACATGTCGGCCGATGTGACAGCATTAAAAAGGGGGAAATTCATTTCCGTTGCACAGTTTTAAAAACGAAAACTGGACGTGAAACGATTAGACGGGTTAAGGTTGCAACAAAAAGTCCAAGAAAAGGCGTTGATACGGTCCTGCTGGTATTTCGCGCCAAGAGATTTATATATTTACATGACTCTCGATATAACAAAATAATTGAAATGCAATACTTTATGTAGTCTGTTCGTCAAACGAAGTCACCTTTAAGCTTTTTTTAAGTTTTGATAGTAAACGAGAAAGTCTTACCTTACAATGCAAGAGAGCATTTATATTGATCACCAATCCCGTGTACAATCAATCTCCACATACCCATTCTAGGTAAATAAATAAGCTTACTTCTCACATTTTCGCCTCACTAACGGCTATAGATGCATTTTCTTGGCATTGGCTAAACAGCTGTATAAGTTTTGAAGGTAGAATAACAATAAACAACTTAAACGATCAGAGTTTTGACAGCACACTCGAACGAAAACATTGACTCGAGCACTCATTGTGAGCTGTGCATGATGGGAAAGATATCCCCGTTTAGGTTCCAGTGCTTCTCTGACCTGTCACGCAAAAACATGACTTTGGAATCTCTCACCACAGCGGCTAGCTTATCTTCATTATAACTCTCTTAGATGTCTGGTGACCCCCACTTTTTTTTCAATTGATCACTTTCTTTATCAATTGTCTACGTTTTAGAGAAAAATGAAAAAAATCTATGGGGCAGAAATTTTATTATTTTCTATTTTTCTGTCCACGCGCCATCGAATTACACTCTTTTTTGTCTGTGTGACGATCGCGAATGTCCTCTTTAAGGGCTACATTTAATTACAAGGATGACACCAGTTGGACTAATTTACGAAACATATACGCTTAGATAAAATTTGACTAAAATAGTTTGTCTCCAGTTACTCATCTTGAATATTCTTAACTTAAAACTGTGGAGATCATTTTGAGTTACGAAGGCCCAACTTTTCAAAATCAGGGTATTTTTTCCAGCGCTGTATCTCTGAAACGAAGTCGGTGACCCCCAATTGTTTTTGCATTTCTGACACCAATAACTTATTAGCTGACCATACCTAAAGTATGAAAAAAATCTGTGGGGCAGAACTTTTTCGCGCGAACGTCCTTAAGACACCTTCCCATGTTTACTGGAAAGTCATGAAGAGTGAAAATTCTTATGAGGGGGCCGACAGGCAAATCACTACGCGTGCCCGTCACTGATGTGCAGTCCTAGTTGTGTCAATGAAGGTTGTTTGGATTGAAGAAGAACAATTAAAAAATGAGCTGACTTACCATTGAAAGATGGAGAGCACGGCTTATGGCAATAGAAAGTTTTTGTTAGCTGGTAAATAAATCATTCCAACATTATAGAAAAGATCAGAAAATATAGCTTCTGTAAAAAACAAATGCCTACTGAACTTAGTCTTTTAATCAGCAAGAAAGAGTATTATTACAAGGGTTTTTTGCCCATTCAAAGAAGGATAAACCGCAGACTAACCGGCCATTCAAAGATGGCAGACGAACCGAAGAGAGAGCGGGCCAGGAAAGAACTTTGATTGTTCCATGGTGATTGCAATTGAAATGTTCAAATTTAAAAGTTCCACTCACCATTTATTTTCAATATGTTTTCTTTCTTGTTTTTCCCAAAGTCTTGAAAGAAATGTTTGACTTTTGATCGATTGACCGTTACAATGAAGTACAAATAGGAACTGAATCGAAAGTGCTTTTTACATTTTTGTTTACATGACCCAAGTTCTGAGTAACAAGAGAAATACAAATGCTGCATTTTCAAGTACTGTAGTAAACCAAGCAATGTATCAACCGTTTGGCACAACTTCTGCAGATCATGGATGTATCCTCCTCAGTTTCCGTACATTGTACGCGTGCACACGTTTGTGTACACATTTCATTATAATTGTCATAGCAGAAACGATATCCATTTGTAGGTGTTGGGAAACGATGCAACCAGTGTTTTATTGATGGTGAATATTCTATGCGACGGGATTCAAAATATTTAAAAATTCAATAGTTCATCCCTCTACTTATATTTTAGTTAAGTACTTCGCGTAAATTTGATACGAGCAGGTGTTCTGTTTTTGACTGTTTCACGGGAAACTAACCTTCCAATCAAGCGTTATTGAAAAAGGTTTTCCCCAGATATCAATGGTTGTCTAAATAAAATCATCCCTGATTTTACTGCTTTTGCCCTCAAGTTGACCTTTCGCTCGTATTTGCCTGGAAATGGCTGCTTATTTTTTATTTATTTTTTTTTTCATCGTTTTTAGTAAAATTTCACTGGCTATAATTTCTCACCAAAATTTATACCAATCGATATTTTTACTTAGAGTTATTCTTAACCAAACGTATTTGAATAATAATAATAATAATAATAATAATAATAATAATAATAATAATAATAATAATTCCTCGCGCGGCCCGAGCGTAGCGAGGATAATAAATTTGCCCGTGCTCGGGAGCCAAGCCGCGCGAATTCGAGCGGGGACATTTTTGACATTTTTGTTTGTCAAGCAATGTAACTGATGTTAACAGAGGGACTTGAAGCCCGAACTTAGCCTGTCATTTTAGGATATGTTTTATCTAAGAAACCTGTTAGCCTTTGTTTTATGGCACTCATTAAGGTCATGATTTCTAGCCCAAAAATATACCCTTGTGCTAATTAGCGATGGGGTATAGGCTCGAATTTCCCAGAAAGGATTGATATTCTGCTTTGCATCATAAATCACTTCAGAATGATCCATAGCAATCAAATGAACAAGAAACGGTGCTTTCAAGAGTTGTATTTTTGGGCTAGAAATCGTGTCCTTAATGAGTGACATAAAACAAAGGCTAACAGGTCTCTTAGATACAACATATTTCAAAATGACAGGCTAAGTTCGGGCTTTAAGGCCGTCTGTTAACATCAGTTACATTGCTTGACATAAAAAATGTGATTTAGACAAGTAGGGCTATAACATATGCATTATATTTTCATTTGTTCAAGCTCATTGAACTTATTTGACTAACACCATCGAGCTAATTGGCAAAGGGTAATATTTGTCAGGTGGCTACCCCTTGCTGCAGCTGACTGCTTTCCCTACGCATTGACACCAGCCAGAGGCCATTTGCATCAAGCCGGCTAATTTAGGCTTGCTAAGCACAAGGGTATAGGCTCGAATTTCCAAGAAAGGATTGATATTCTGCTTTGCATCATAAATCACTTCAGAATGATCCGTAGCAATCAAATGAACAAGAAACGGTGCTTTCTAGAGTTGTATTTTTGGGCTAGAAATCATTTCCTTAATGAGTGCCATAGAACAAAGGCTAACATAACAATCACGCCGAACGAACATCTGGAAATTATTTATGACATTGAGACCGGAAATCTGACCAAAATCGCACTTCTCGACTAATCGATGACTAGCATAACAACGCTACAGTTATAACGGCGAAAAAAAATTGAACAGCTTTTCAAACTCACGCTTCTTGAAGAGAAAATCCTTGCCCATTCTTGCTAGTGTTTTCCATATCAGCCTAAGTCCTGGATGTTGAAATCAACATTTGAAAAGGGAAGGGTTAGCGCCCTTTTCCACCACAAAAATATACTAAGTCTTTGGCTGGGTGAAAAATTCGCGAAAATTTCACGTTGCCGAATAGAACTCATCCCTAAGACCTACATTTTAAAGCCAAAGACTTTCACCTCCTCAAGCAAAGCCCACAATATACAAGCCTTTAATAGTCCAAGCCCGAGTAACTGAAAATTACCCGTTTAGCTTAAAAGAGGACTACTGGTGGCAAGCATATTAGACGAGGTAGGAACTGCACTGGTAAGACTTCTTCCCTCACTAGACTTAATGATGTCCTCAGGAAAACTTTGCTTCAGGAAGCCAAACGAAACGCTAGGTCTAATGACTTAATTGTGAGCTCAAAGCGCGCGCTGAATTCAAAGCCAAATCGTTAAGCGGTTAAAAGACGTTTGAGAGAGAGTGGGGCTAGGTTAACAAACCATGGAGGGAGGGAGGGAGGGAGGGAGGGAGGGAGGGAGGGAGTGAGAGGAGGGGTGGGGGCGTGAGAAATATTTTGTTTTTATAAATATTTGCTAATGGTTCTTGTAATCTATTTACTTACTGATGTGAAATTCAATAGGAAACGCTAAAAAATAAATAAATAAATATCTAAAGAAAAGTTAACAAAAACGTCAATTTCTGTAGCCATCTTCTGGAAAATCAGCTCAGATATAAAACCAGCCTTCTTGTCGTTTTCATATGACTTCCAGTTTTTGACATAATTATGTGTGTTTTAGTGAGAATTAAGGTTAGGGGACACCTTGTGATGTCTATCATACGGTTCATGAATCTCATTAGTGGCGTTTCTGCGCTTTGTGAGATCTTTAGCAAGTTCAAAGACAAATGCCACGTGCTTCAAATGATTATGAACAGTTAACCGTTGCGAACGCGGTGGAGGGGACGAGGATTTCTCAATCTACTAAAGGCATAAGTCCTGCGGCGAGGCTCCGGGGTGATGCTGTCATCAATGGCAAACGATGTGCCAACGATTTTGTCTTTCCGTTCCTCTACGCAGCTCCCTTTCAGTGGTGTTCTATGCAGCTCTTCTGCCTCAGAAAGGTCATCGCCAGTTGGTGAGTTGCAGGACGGGGAATTGTATCCACTGTCGTTATCTATGGTTGGGGATGTTGGCAGCAAGTTGCATGCACTGGCAGCCGGCGAGACACCGCAAGATGGACTTTTAGGAGACTTAAGGGACAGCATCGGGATCAATGCCTCGCAAGGTAGACGGGACAGCCACCGGGCACAACGGATCTCTGAATCTTCACGAGGAATCTCGACGGGCAGTAAACTCTCCTTGGACGTTTTGTAAAAACGGTTTTTGATGCTGTGGACGAGCTTTGCCGAGTTTTTTGATCGTTGATGGTCTGCCTCAGTTCCATTGACAAAGACCTCGTCATCGTCATCATCATTATCATCATCATCATGATCGTCATTGCAGGAAGGCTGTTCTTTCGAGTTCTTCCTGATGAGAGTATCTGGGATTTTCACATTGCCTGGTACCTGCAAACATAATTGTGGACATATGATCACCGACTAAGAACCGTCAAACCATGCATCTTATTCTAAATGGATGGAAGGGGGTGTTGATAATTTTGGAATTGGACACTCTCGTTGGTGAGACTTGAGTTCGAGGTAAATTCAGGTAAGTAGATTTATGTCATTCATGGAGTAAGTACTGCACATGAATTGACTTTACGACCCTAGATAGAGAGAAATTTGACCTACGCCCCAATCCTCACCAATGCGTGTGCCTAGTATCAAAATCATCGGCACGCGCAGAAAGAGACGATATTGGGAATGTGAGGCAGGAAATACTAATTTCCAGCAGATACCTGAGGATTTTTGGGGAACGAAACGTTTAAGAAAGGTTAGGAAATCATTGGTCCTTAAAGGTGCTCGAAAAATCTCTACACGAGGTGGACTTTCGAGACGTAAAACATCCTCGAGTGGACTGCAACGAAATCTAAGTGGTCAGCTTTGATTTCGTCTAATAACACTGGTGTCAAAGAAAGCTCAAACGGGGAAATAACCAAAGTCGCATAAGATAATTTTCGTTTATTCATTTTATTGAATAACCGTTGAAAACTACTTTTCAGTTAACGTTTGGAATCTGCGAAAAAATCCTCAAAGGCTGCCATTCATTTTCCTTCTTTTTCATTCCTATTGAGCGAGATAGGAGAAGATTTGAGTAAATTTCCTTACTGTAGCTGATGGCTGCGAATATTCAAGGAACGGTCAGTAAACGGAGGTTTTAATAAAAACAAGCGATAGCAGGGTTCACTGACGTTTCGATAACTCCATGTCATCATTTTCAAAATTGTTTAAAAGCGTGCGAAAGTTTAGTTACATGCGATTAAAAATACAATGTGATCATGACATACAGAGGATGTTAATAGAGTCAGATTGAGTCTTCCGTTTCGGTTTCTTGTTTCTTGTCAGATTAAGTGTTTAGTTTGGGTTTCTTGTTTCTTGTCTATTAAATCAAAACTATAATGGTATAACTGGAATTGCAAGATTCATTTAGTCCATTTTTTAAGCTTTCAACTTCCCCTTGGTTCGCACAAATCACATGGCAGAAACCCACGAAGATAACCATGCGGGCAGCCACAAGGGTAGCAGTCGGATGAGAGGAGTGATACAAAATAAAAGGGAATTATGGCAGCTTGGGACAAAGAGGAACGGTGATGAATGACGATGAACCAAAGATATTCTTTTCCATGCAAGGTTTAAGTAAAACAAGTTACATTTACTCACCGATGTAAATGGTTTAACGTTTAAAGAAAATTCCTTTTCCATCTGTAGAGCCTTCATTGTCTCCTCGGTTTGCACCAGACGCTCCCTCAAAGCTTGCATTTCAGCTGTGACTGCTTCCTGTCGACTCTCAAACTCTCTGGTCTCTAAAAGAAACCTTTTCAGAACGTCGTCTTTTTCCTTCTGGGCGTCACTGCACTGCTGATACATCTCATCCCTTTCTTTTCTGGCCTGGTCTCGTTCCTTGATCGCTTTTATTCTCTCTTCACCGTACAAATCACGCTGCTCTTGGTATTTTTTCACTCGTCGAGTAAGCTCCTCGTTTTGGGCTCTGACGTTTGACTCTTGCCTCTGAGAAAAGGATAACTGAAATTGCAATTCTTGAATCTGTTTTCTGAACTGAGAGCAATCAACAACAGCATTGTCATAGCTCTCTTGGTATTCCTGGCTGTTTTTCTCCACAATATCGTAGCGGGCCTTCAGCGCTTCAGCCCAGTCTTTCAGCTCATTGAGCTCAGAGATTGCTTGGTCTCTCTCCATCTTTAGCTTTTGCGAGATGAACTGTAGTTCGCGATATCGATCTCTCAGGCCTTCCGCCGTTTTTAAACTCTTTCTCTGAAGGGATAACTTTGCGGATAATTCCGTGGAATTGCATCGTTCGCGCTCAAAACTCTCGGATAACTGTTGCATCTTACTCATCAATTCTTCATTTCTCCGCTTCCCTTCTTCTACCTGCTTTCTCAACTGTTTAGCTTCTTCTTCTGATGACACCAATTTCATCAAAAGAGCAAGGAGGTAAGCATGCCTGTCACTCATGGCCTTCTCGTACTCTCTTTTGTGAACATTGGCAGCTTCCTCAGCTTTTGCTGCGTTGTTACATGCCTCCCTTGCACGTTCCTCCGCCTTCACGGCCTTGTCTTCCGTGATATCCAAACATCTGGAGTTCAAATCCAGATCACTTGTCACCTTCCTGAGCTTTTTGCTAAGCAGTTGGTTTTCCTTCAACAGTTGATCATATCTAAGGGTGATCTCTTGTACGTCCACAACAGCTCTTGTCAAATGGTTGCTGAGGATGTCCATATCACGCTGAGGGTCAAGATCTGCAAAACAGAGGTTGCTTTGGTTTGAAATTGTACCACAATGACGACAAAGCTAAACGATCGTCAACCAGTTGTCATTATTGACCCCCTTTAGTTCATCTGCTTTACACAAGTCTTTTTTCTAAGCTTTCTCCACCCCACTGAGATAACACTTCAGACTAGGTGGGACGTATTTTGAAGAATGTGGCAAGAGAGTTTAGGAAATTAAATTATCTATCCTGTATTCGTCCTTTGAACGTCAATAACTAAAGGATTTAATTGATTACAGTACTAGGGAAGACATACCTAAAATTAATCAATTCAAAACTAAATGTTTTTTACCTGCGAAAGACTTGGCACTGACATCGCTGATTATCGGATTTTCTCCTGTTTAAAATAAAAATAAATGAACTAGATTTGGTATAGCATTTTATTCCATTATATACATTGCTCAAAAACTGTATCTCTCCAATACAGATTCGTCACCGACAGAAATATCACATCAAGTAATTCAAACTACCATTTGAACAAAGGCTCCCTTACTCAGTCGCACCTGTACACACTGCGACCTATTTTTACAAGGACTGCTTTTCCAGGTTTCGGGTAGACAGTTCCCGCCTTTTACATAACGTTTCTTCCTCCAGAAGGGAAGTCTCTATGTCCAATCTAAAACTACAAAATCTATGGCAGAAAAAAAAATACAAAGCTAATTGCTCTATTTTTTTTTTTCTTAAATAGTACAATAGAATCAATGTCTTTCAAATAAGGGTTTAAATTGTTGAAATCGTTTGCTACCTGGAAGGTACATTGATGTTTTCCTCAGTTCGTTTTAGGCCCTGGCGAGTGAGATGGAGTTTGGAAGCCTGGCGTTTATTGTAATTATGAAAACTGCTTTTAGGTAAATATTAAATCGATAATATTGTTCAGGCATTTGAAGTGCTGAACGCAACGATGTGCATGTCTTCTTTCAGTAAGCCAGCGACGCTTCCATTTAAGGGATAGAAGGGCCTCATTGATAGACGAGCTTCTTGGTTAGTCGAGGTTAATTTTTCTACTTTATTCTGTAGTAACTACAGAGCGTTCTTTTAAATCAATAATATTCTTATCTCCCCAAACTAAATCACCATAATCGAAAAGGGCAAGAATAAGCGAGCTGTAAAAGTTTTAAATGGCAAGAGATGTTTGATTCTTCTGAGAAGTCCAAGGCGCTTGTTTTTTTGGCGGTAAGATCTTCAATATGGTCAGCCTTGGACAGGTCCCCATTTAAAAGTGTTACTCCCAAGTGTTTGAAGGACGCAACTAGTTCCAAGAAACGTTCGTTGAAATAGTTATTAGTCTGTAATTACTAGATCTCGTACGATCAACTGATTTAAAAACTGTACGGACTTTATCTTTTGTCTCAGTATTTAATTGTACAATTTGTCTATTATTCTGCCGCCGGAGAGTATTGTTACCGTTGGCAAAACAGTTTGTCTGGTAAAAGATAGAAAATTTGTATGATTCGAATTATCATACAAAAAGGCAAATTATTTTTAGTCAGGAATTTTGTTATCGCCCAGTATTGAAACCTTGTCTCATTTTTTATGATACTGGACTCGGCTAGACTTATGGAACTATATTTTGCAATTCCTTCATATGTCTCGTGTGATTTATTGTTCTTCTACGTGGCATCCCTGTTCAATTTGACAGCAACGAACTGAATAAGCTGCACGAGCGCTACGTATATTTCTTTCTACTGAATCAGTCTTCTGACCTTACTGCTTTCACTGACTGCAATGGTTATACCCTTTCTGACCGACGATTCCAGAACACGTTCATTCATGCGTTTAAATCTCCACCTAAGTATTTAAGAAACCTGCCTGTAGTAAGAGACGACATTAAGAAGCTTCGAGGAGTTTATAAGCTCATTTGCCAAACGTTAATACTACTCGTGTCCTTTTAAAGGCATATTTGTGTAAGCTTTAGCTGAAAAGTTTTAGGGAACGAGATTTTATTACCTGTATTTTCGAGCTGTTCTTGGCTTTACTTTGGCTGTTCTTTGTCATGGTTTATTACCAGGGCCCCTCTCGTAACAGCCATGTAGCTGAATGTGCCACCCTGGATAAATAAAGTTTACTTACTTACTTACTTACGGAAATGCTTGCTGACCTTTTTTTCGCATTTTTAACGACATATTTGCCATTCGAAAACGAAAGGAATTTGTTTTCCAGTTAAGCGAAATCTTCTGATGGCAATTGCCAAAGAGAAATTAAGAATTTATTTAAACTAAATCCGAATTTCTAAGGTTATCTAAGGATGAACACCTATCCACCGAAATGAACCTTTGGGTGTCCCTATGGCTCGAGAAGAAAACAACATCGACTTTATTTATTATACTACTCAACACGGCCTAAGATAAACTTCACATTACTATTATAACTGCCATGTTAGTATCAGGGTTGGTTTTAGAAAGCAAACTGAGCTACTCAGGTCTTTCTGGCAGGCGACAATCGTCGGTGAGCTTTATAAATCGCTCAGCAGCAATAATTTTTGGCTTCAAGATGTCAGCACCAGTATCAATGTGCATTGTATTACTCCAGAAAAAAAGAGCAATATTTGAAGACTAGGTAAAATTTGCATCCGGAAGTACGAGTTCGTTTTGTCAGCCTGGTTCATCACTAAAGATCAAACCGACTTGTCAGCGAGCCAAAACTAATTTTAATCAATTTACTCAGGATGTGTTTGTTGTCGGTAGTATGCATGGCCACCGTGGAGTTGAAAATATTTTTAATTTTAATTTGTGTTATGTTTCTCGTGGTGTACCTGTAAACTAGCTTACAGATACCTCAGCTGTATTTTTAGGTAAGCGTACTGATCACGTTAAATAAAGTTATCTTTTATTGGATGTGTGAATGTTTTCGATTAAAAGAAACAATTTTCCATCCATGGTACCAGTTGTGTGATCGTCGCTTTACGGTGACCAGTCGTCCATTCATTTTAACTCGTCAGGTTTATTTTTTTCGAGACCAAAAGTTCAAACCCTGTTCAAGTCCGACCATGTGCGTCTTCACTGAAGCGAATGATACACGGTTCAACATCGTTCAACTTTTGTTGATTAACAAAAACAAATGTTGAACATTGCTGCGACTTGTTGCGGCAACTTGGTCAACGGAATAGAGCCAAGTTCGTTCAACAACTTGCAACATGTTGAACGGCATTTTTCAACGTTCAACATCACATGATACACTGTTCAACATTTGTTGAACAGCAGCTGCAACATTTGTTGCTCAACAAATGTTGAACAGTGTATCATTGGCTTGAAGAACAACTTCTGGAACGGAGTTTCTGGAAATCAACATCGGCTTACCCACAAGCCTAAGTATAATTGTTTGTCTGGTTTACTAGTGACAACAAATTAGTGAACTAGTCAAGTTACTTCGGCCGTGTCAGATACCGTCATTGGCAGTTCGAATGGTACAATGTCGTAGCTATAGGTTGAGAGAATTTTTTTCCGCTCTTGGTTACAGTTGTGAAATAGATGATAATATTAAGTCTTCCTTTCTTACTTTTTGTTACTCCTTGTGCTCAGATTCAAATTAATATTATCTTACTGTGCGTTGCCAACGATAAGTACGACTTCAAAAAATGAACGATATTGCGGCCATATTTGAAAGAAGTTTCGGGAAATTAGCACTGTGGTTTCCTAGAATGGCCATACTGGATCTGTTGGCCTTGTTGGCCGCTGCAAACAAATTCACTCGAAGTTTGTCGTTGGCAGTATGAGTGGTGCAAAACTTTTGAATTAAGAGAAGAAACTTTTTTTCTTGTATCAAGAACTGAATTTTATAATGATGTAATTGTATTAGAATTTAGTCATATACGTACTTGCCGTTGCCCTTTGCCCCGTCAGCTTCTCGTAAATGCCAGGGTTTAACAGCTGCACAACGTCAAGAAAATGCACCAGACTTTCTGTGCCTTTAGTCCGCAGGATGTCCAGCAGCTTGGCAGCCTTGCGTTCGTTCGTCTTCTCCGCCTGCACGAGCTCGCAATCTTCACTGTCAAAAACTGCCTTACTCCGCAAATAATCGAAAAGGAGAGTGCGATCAACGCGCAGTTCCTGGACGACTTGCACTCGTTGGCTTCTTAGATTCTCCCATACATCATCCATGTGAAAATTCGTCATTTCACCTTTGACGGCTTTACAGTGTTGCTTAGCTAAACAAAGACTCCACGAAGTAAACTAGCGCCCCTCGGTAGTCTTCTTCCTCCTCAACACAGTCAGCTGAGTACCTGAAACAAGCAGTAAATATCAGAACGCAAGTGATTGGTGCTATACAGTTTCGATATTGTATATCCGAGAACAATTCTCACGGAAAGCGCAAGGGTATTTGTGATGCACAGATTCAATTTTTTGACATCGTTTTAGCATATTTCTCTCCCTCGAGGCTCGAGACTTTTAGAAGAGGTTATTTTGACCGCAGACGCAAAAATACACACCACACTTGTGCGCTTCTTGTTATGTCCCTTCCGGCTTCTCTGAGCCCACTGTGGCTCTACTTGTTTATCCATTCAACTGAACATTCAGAGGCGTCGCCGTGCGGACTGGGGGCACGAATTTGCTAGCTCGTTTCGCCTGGTGGTACCAAATGTAATTTTCTCGAACCAGGTGTGCTCACCAATATGCTCTAGATCGTGATGCCTTTAAAAATGAAGTATGCTTGTAAATTGTCAATATAAGTGGTATTGGTTTTTGATACAGTTTGACAATCTATGGGACAACAACATCTGTGTTTTTCTAAGTGTGTAATGACTGTTATGCGGTGAGTTATAACATGTTAACCTGAAAATTAGCTGTGCAATTGATATAGAGTACCGGAGTCGTAATATTCGTTTGTCACATTATCGTGTGTCATTTGTTTGTGTGTGTAGCTGATGCAACCGCAAGCAGTCAGTCGAGTGACAAGCATCGATATAGATCACATGAAAAACTGATATGGACCACCATAAAGCACCTAGGTGTTACGTTTGCCTGTTGTTGTTCAAATGCCGCACTTCAATGACGACCTAGTAACTTGTCTTTGACTGCCCTGAAGTCCTGTCAGGAAGAGAACGTAGAGCGGTGGGACATTTTGGTGGGTTGCAGCTCCCTCTCTCTACTAGTTGGATGCGCTAGCAACGTGTTACAATATCGCCTGCCAACTTGCCTTAAATTGTTCCAGTCCCCAACCCCAGGTCCGCAATAGGATGACATCGAAGGGAAACTAAATGCAATCAAATAATCAGTAACTTTGATTTCAAGGAGCCAGTTTCATAGCGATTATCATATATTTTGGGGAAACGAAGCTGTAAATTTTAGTTTTCAATACAAGAGTTATACATGAATTACTTTCCGGATGACCAATGAAATGAAAAAGATTTAAGAGCGAAAACAGACGATAATAAAATTCAATTTTCCAAAAAACGTAAATGCTAATAATACTTTTAAGCTTTTAAACTAAGCTTTGAATTGAAGACACTATTTCCAACAATTTAACGTCAATCTGTTAAGTAAAACCCAAGAGCGATTGAAGGACAACATAAATTGTGTGGTGATAATTCAATCGCCTCCAACCAACCAGTTGCTCGTTTTAAAACCCCGAACTCGCCTTCATCCACGTTCTGAGTTTCTCCCCGCCTTCTGTCTTCTCTAGTTGTCCGGGAGTTTCTCAATAGACATTTATAAATTCCAATTCGGTCGAAGATCTGGGTTTGTTAAACTGTAAAGTGCTATTTAGTTGCCCTGGCTTATTTCTCAGAAATCTTAATCCCGTTTCTTTATACCTTTATCCAATATTTCTGTGCGTTCCCCAAACATTTTCCAGTTATTATATTTTCATATTTCTGTCCAGTCAACGCCCATGTCGATTCCATCCGAAAGGAATTGCAGTCGAGGCTTTTTAATGACATTTGAATTGTAGATTTTTACTGAATTATTCGTCTTTTTCTTCACACCTATCGCCAACACGAGGAGCTTGGTTTCAAAACGGACAACGGTAAAGCCTTTCTCCGTCCTTATAGTTGTTTCATGGACAAAAAATAATTTAAAGCAATAATATTAATGTTGCGGTTTATTCCATAGAGTACCGTCCATATCGCCATGGCAGACTTCTCTTCATACGCGTTCAGCTCGAACCTGTCTTGAACCGATGGTCGGAAACCGCCGACGGCATGCGGAGATTTTCAACATGGAAGAATTCAAGATAAGATAGGTATTTACTCGAGTTCACTTGTTTTTCTTATTTTCCTTTCTGTTTTACTGTTTTTTCTTCTGAAATGTGGATTAGGTAACCCAGGAGGTATGAGTTGGTGGTTTTAGACAGTGGCGCTTGTATCAAGCAGTGAGCACGTAATTATAATAAGTCTCCTGTAGCTCAGTGGTAGAGCATCCGAAGTAGTAATCGGAAGGTCTAAGGTTCGACTCCTGATAGGAGCACTCGGAATTTCTTTTTCCGAGTTTGCCTGTGTCATTACTGAATAATACATCATTCTCGCTATAATAATATTGTATTATAATATTATGGTATTGCTACTTCCACTGGATTGGAAGCTATTACGTACCAGTTTTAAAACCACTTAAATGAACTTTTTGAACAGGGAAGTTAAGGGTACAAACTCGACCCTAAAGGACTTCTTGTAGGCTTGTATCCATTGCCATCTTGAAATTGTCAACGACAGGACAGGAGTCAATTCATGCCTCCTTCCCCGAACCAGTATCTTTAATTTAGCGTGCTCGCATGCGCGATATGTTGCTTACTTAAGGTAATACTTCTTACATTAAAGAATTATGTTTTTTTATATATAGATGCAGGTGTGTTGTGATCGCCGGAGACATTTTCAGAAAGACAGCATTCCTCTGATCTCGGGTGAGTAGCTTTTGGTCCAGTTGTTTTGTTTGTTTTTGTACGGGCGTTAAACCATTCTTATCCTCAGAAACATTTTGCGTATGGGTAACAAAGTTGACAGACTTTCTTGAAACACGACATTACTTTTTAATGATAGTTAAATTTACCAAATCAATAGCGGAACTCTAGAAATAAAAGAACTCCTTTCACATCTCCCCTCTACCCTCAATCACATCACAGAATCAAAATGAATAAGAGGAAAAGTGATTTGCAAGAGGGAAGGGGGAGGGGGAATAAACATTTTTTAACGCTACTATTGTTTCCTTCCATGCAGATACCACACACAGAATGACTCCATTTGGAACCTAACAAGGCTTAACAGCCGAGACGCAACTTTGGGATCAAGGTCTATTAAAAAGGTGAGATATTATAATAAACTTCTCGCTTGCGGAGCGCTCAGAATCAAATTTCCCCTTAGATATTTTTATATAATCAACTTTTAGCCAGCGTTTTCAATGCACCAGAACAGACTGAAACTTTTGGCCAGTGACTGGCCACAGTGACTGTTTCCTTTAAATTGCAAGCCTGTCGTTATTTGTTTTTGGAAAATCTACATTGCTTAATTTTATTTTATTAATATATATTTTTCTATCTTAGAACTTAGTTACAAGTTATATTTACAAGTCAAGAGCCAGCCACAAAATCAGGAACAGAGTGGATTGGACTCCAGACTGCGGACGGTGGACTGCGCAAATCAATTGGCCCTAAGGTTTATTCTTGAAAATGTTAACTTACGTACTTAAAATTCATGGTTCAATTTTTCAAAAACCAGATTTAAAGTTAATCCAGATCCTTGCTTTTGTTTCAATTGCCAAAAACGATTAGAAGAAGCATTTCAAGATAAAAAGTAATAATAATAAATAAATAAAAACTAAGCATTGTACAATTACCATTGAAGTTTCAACCTCAGATGAATCACTGATTCCAAAAATGAAATACAGGAAATTTTAAATACTGGATTCAAAATTGGAACTTGTTCTGGATTAACATGATCGTGCTTTGAACACTTAGGCCATTGCTTCATAGTTTCATTTATAAAAAAAGGTCTGACTGAGTGTATTTTTGCTCAATTCTCGGATATCAGGTCATTTTTCCGGCTGAAATTTACCTCTTCACTCCGGAAGAAAACAAATAGAAATACTACTCCACAGATTTCATCTGAATGGTCACACTTTAGGATTTAATCCATAGAGTGAAACATTAGAACCACCTTGTACAGCATATCAGCAGCACCACAGGAAAGTACTACTTCATTAGCTTTCGTTTGAATGGTCGTACTCGAGGATTTCATCCACAGAACCTAAAGTTAGAACCACCTTGTACAGCATAATCAGCAGCACCACAGGAAAGTACTGCTCAGAAGCTTTCATTTGAATGGTCACACTCGCAGATTTCATTCACAGATTATAAAGTTAGAACCACCTTGCAAGGCATAATAAACAGCACCACTGGGCAGTACTACTCAAAAGCTTTCATTTGGTTGGTCACACAGGATTTCATTTACAGACTTAAAAGTTAGAACCCCCTTAACTGTCTAACAACAGCATAATCAACAGCCCCAAAGGGAAGTAATGCTCAGTTAGATTTTATTTGGATCGTCATGCTCGAGGATGTTGTTCACAGAATCTTAAGTGTACAGCATAATAAACAGCTCCTCAGAGAAGCAGGATTTCATGCACAGAACATAAAGTTAGAACCTTCTTGTACACCATAATAAACAACACCACAGGAAAGTACTGCTCCGTTGGCTTTCATTTGAATAGTCACACTTTAGGATTTCATTCACAGATTTTAAAGTTAGATCAACCTTGTACAGCATAATAAACAGCTCAACAGGGGAGCATCACAGGCAAAGAACTGCTCCGCTAGCTTTCATTTGTATGGTCACACTCGAGGATTTCATGCACAGAATATAAAGTTAGAACCACCTTATACAACATAATAAACAGCACCACAGGAACGTACTGCTCTGTTGGCCTTCATTCGGTGGTCATACTCGAGGATTTCATTCACAGATTTTTAAGTTAGAACCACCTTGTACAGCATAATAAACGGCGCCACAGGAAAGTACTGCTCTGTTGGCTTTCATTTTTGTGGTCACACTCGAAGATTTCATGCACAGAATATAAAGCTAGAACCTCCTTATACAACATAATAAACAGGCCCACATGAAAGTACTGCTCAGGAACTTTTATTTTTTAACAATCAGTCACGTATACACAGGCTTGGAGAGTTCATCCCCAGGCTTAAAGGTACAACCATATGATATGACTCGTAGGTTCACTCCTGGAGTGAAAGGATAACGCAGCATTCGGGGAAAATTCACGAGACGACTTCTATTATTGGAACAGGAAAGAAATTTTTTAGCTACGACAAGAACGAGGTCTATCTCAGATGATAGTTAAGAGCCCAATCAGACCTTTTTATAAAAAGATAATTAATGCTATTCATAGTCACCCTGATGCCTTTTATTTTCGCGATGGTCAAATTTTCGCTCATTTTGCGATGAGTAAGAATTTTTCGATAAGCAGAACTCTCAAACAAACAAGCTGCAGAAAATAGGTAGACCATAAGGGGGGAGGGGGGTGGGGAGGATGGCAAAGGAAACGACGAAAAAATGATGTCTAACGACAAAACCGAGAAAAAGACTAACTACAAACAACAGAGCAAAGTTGTGTGACAGAGTGTGGGAGAAACGACGGATAATGTTCGGAACAAATATGACGGGAAAAAAAGACAGCAGAAACAAAATGATATAACAAAATAACAGAGAAACGGCACTAACATACTAGACATATAATAAGAAAAAGTAAACTATAGAAAAACTATAGAGAAACCTAAATAAAGTGATTTATTTATTTTTAAAGACGATCGTAGAGACACGAGACAAAGGTGAAAAAGAACAGTGAACTAAAATACAAAGAAATTTCACATATCTGAGGAAAACTATACCGTTCCAAGAACAACAGTTGATAAAAATGATAGTAGCCCGAGAAAAACCTGTAAAGAAAAAAGAAAAAGAGAAAGAAAACAAAATCTATAGTCTTGAGAAAAATGAAAAACAAGAACAAATGTAGAGCAACGAAAGAAACGGTATGGCAAAGCGGTGCAGAAGAGAATACTAAGCAAACTAGGCCTTCGAAAGATTGAGAGGAAACGACAGAAAAACGTTAGGCAAAAAGTATAGCGTGCCAGGAACAAATCGTGACAGAAAAGTTTTAGATGAAACCTTTAGAGTGATGAGGACAAAAACGATAGAAAAAAGTAAGAACAAAACTATAGGGAAAAAAGAAGACTACGAAGGGAGAGAATATTAAAATTTACTGAGAACAAAACAGGGAAAAAGAATTAGAACAAAACTATAAAGAAATAAGAACAAATCATGACAGAAAAAGAGAAAACTATAGATAGACAATAACAACATGACAAGAAGAGAGTGTATTAAACTGACAGAACAAAAGGAGAACTATAGAGAGACAAGGCAAAAATGACAGAAACAAACAAAAGGAAAGCAACATTTTGAAATGAAAATAATATTTTCAATATGGTAAGAAAATAGATTTCAAAACTAACAAATGTGGAAGGAAAGATGAGAAGAGAAAAATAGAAGAGAAATGAGAATGACAATCACAAAAATACGTTGACAGAAAAACAAGGACACGTATATAAGAACAACACATGGCAAAATGATTCGAACAAAACCGCCAAAAATATAAGAACAAAACATGGCAGAAACAAACAAGAGAAAACGGAAAGCAACCTTTTGAAATAAAAGAAAAATTTTCAACTAGTGAGGAAAATAGATATCAAAACCAACAAATGTGGAAGGAAGGAGGAGAGAAAAATAGACGAGAAATGAGAATGGCAATCACAAAAAACGATGACAGAAAAACGAGGACACGTCTAAAAGAATAAAGAACAGTAATTGGAGTAAAGCCATCTAAAATTAGAACAAAACATGACAGAAAACTTTGGAGAAACAATGGCAAATCATGACAAAAGTAAGGATGTAAACCTCAGGAGAAACGACAGAAAAGCAAGAACAAAATGTAGCGCAAAAACCAAAACAGCTTACGAGAAAGACGGGCTACTGATGGCAGTACAGATAATACCGTACGCTTAACAACAGCAAAGAAAACGACAAGTAGAACTGCAGAAATATCAGTAAAAGCATGACAGAAATATGAGAGCAAAACTGCAGAGAAGAAAAACAGATGACGCTTTGAAAGGACAAGAGGAAACCATAGAGAAACAAGGCAAATGTGACAAAGCAATAACACCAAAATTTCAAACATGTTAGGGAAAAGTGGCAAGAGTAAATTGTGAGACGCCTAAGACGCGAGACAAATTTGGTGCAATGAGATAAGAGCAAAATATAATAGGAATGAGATTTGAATGTCTACAAGCTTCCCATTTTGATAGTTTTATCAACCGTTTTGCAACTGGTTGTAACAAAACTACTGAAAACGAAACAGATACAGAACAAAACATGATAGAATTCAACAAGAAGAGCACATTTACTCACGTTGACTGCGAGAAGATACAAATATGACGATAAACCGCCAGAGTAAAATATGACCCGACAGTGCTAGTGCTTGAAATGTGAAAGTATAGCAGTTTGCTGCATTCAGTAATAGTATACATTCACACACTTCGATTTTGGCTTAATTAATAATCCGCTCGCATTGTTGATTTTATATGCGTCAACCAACTACTGTTAAAACGAATTGCGACCACAGCGAAAACGAAAGGCATCAGGGTTATTTAATGATGTCGTATTGAAGTCTTCATAAGCCTATAAGACAAGACCCAATGGTGGCGTGGGTATTTTTAATCCATTTTAGTTGTGTTTTCTAAATCACCAAAAAACGTTTACTTGCGGTGTTGGTTTTTGTTTACTTTTTATTGGAAAAGGGGGGTGGGGGGGTGGGGGACATGGTTCTATCAGACACTAAGACACCAGTTGGTTGTGGTGGTGAAGCGCGGGGGGGGGGGGGGGGGGGTATTAAAAGGAGAGTGGCCCATCGAGAGTTAGAATACAGCTTTCATATGAAAGCTATATCATTCACCTCGCGGTCTTGTCGCCTGGGCTTAAAGCTTTGATCCGACATCACTAAGTAAATTAGGGAACTTACGCAACGACGGCAAAGGCAACCCCACAAAGCAATAGACCTAACGAGCATGGGAGGTCCTCCGTCTGCAAAACTTAACATCGTAAGGTGAACAAATTCAAGGTTGAGCACATGACGGTGACTTTTTCATTCTTCTTATTGCTGTTCCTTTAAATGGTTAGAATAATCACGAATTGGTATCGTAAATTTATAGTTTTCGTTGTCGTTGCCTTCATGGTCCTCGCCTTCGTGGTTGCTTAGGATCCCTAATAATTGTATAAGTACGGGGCCGGGTTAATTGAAAGCCGATTAGCATTTCAGTATCCAGGATTGAATTTAAACAAATTAGAAAGGTTTTATTTCTCCCGAATGTCTCAAAAGGTCTCACTATTATTTTTATTATTTTTTTGTGACAAATTGACATAAGCCAAGTTCAGAACACACGTTGTATAGATTTTTAGATTTTAACTGGGCTTTTAATTCCTGGATAAGCTTAATCGTGCTTTGTTGACTGAGCTCTTAAGAGCGAATGCCCACAAGAATCAAACAAAATCGGAAAATAGCGGCAAAAGTGTAAAATCTCAAAATCGCTCAAACTTTGGCTACAAGTAGTCCACACTGAGTTATTTATCACAATGGAATTCATTTGTCAAAAAACTTTTTGTTTTGGCAGAAAATGACTATAATAAATTTCGGTGCTAGTCACGAGAAATTTCGACTTGAAAATTTAAAGGTTTTTAAGGAAGCCGCTCGCCTTAACTGTAGAGCAAGAAGACATCCATTTATTATCAACTTATTTTACATCTCTTCTCGATTTGATTTTATTATTTCTATGAAGTTTGAAAAAACCATGACATCGAGAGGGACCTGAACGTAATCCAACTGTTACTCTATTGAAATGACGAGCTACATTTAAAAGATTATTTACCACGCTACCTTTATCACGAATGGGATGAACTTTCAACAGTTAAGTTAGGAAGAAATGGACTTCTAATTAATGTAACGTTTGTTCTGGGTAAATTAAATCGTTGTCTATAACAGAGCGCTAAAAACTACTGAAATACAGGCAAATAAGAGATTGCGTGACAGATCGTGACAGAGGTTACAATTGTGTTTTACGGATATTTAAGCCCGAACTTGATATTAATGCTGTTCATAAAACAACAGCATTTTCTTTTGAGAATGTAATGGTTTTCCCGTATTGTATGAAACTTTGTTCGTGCTTTGTTTAAACAAATTCATAACTCCCAGGAAAAAAAAAAGTTATGACATCGCGAGACATCGGGAGGTGTTCTTCTCTCAGACTTCTCAATGCTTTAACTGTAGTTTCCTTTCGAAGTTTACCTATTTGTTTTTTGCGGGTGAGATGATTTGTCTTTATTCTATTCGGTTGTGAGAACTACTTACTCACTCGTCTTATTTAGCATGAGATCTGATCATGACAATAAATGCTATTATTGCCTACTTATGACAGCTTTGATTGGCAACAAAATTTCAGCTACTTGACTGTATACATGTATAAATGTCGTATTTCCTCGAACAAAGCCGGGGCGATTTTTTTCACACCAAAAGAGGGCAATTATTCGAGCAAAAGCGATTATTCGAGGGAGACGATTATTTCAAATATTGCTCTCTAGAATTTGTGTTCTACATATTTTGTTTTACTATTAAACCGATCAGGATATAATCGCATCAAATAAACTGAAAATAGGCTTTTAAAGTGTTTTAAATTTGGTTCCTTGATTAATTTTCAATGTCAATATGATATTCTTGGCGTCAGAGCTTGAATCGTCACTGATCAGTTTTGCTGGATAAAAAAAGGAGACGCTGAGAGGGGTGGGGTGAGGGCGATTATTAGAGAGGGGCGATTATTTGAAATATTTTCGTCAAGCTAAGGGGAGCGATTCCTGGAAGGAGGCGAGTACTCGAAGGACGGGTACTCTTTTAGAACACTGTATTTCATAAAATTCCGGCCTTCAAGTTCTTTTCGCGTTAGGGAGTCATATATGTAAATGGCATAATTATATACAATAAAAAATTACTGCTAAATAAACCTTCACATTTACAACTAAACGTATGTAAGATCCTAGTCTATTATTCACTGTAACTTTCTATGAAGGTATGTCGTGGTGAATAAATAAATAAACAAATAAATAAATAAATAAATAAATAAAACGGTTTGTGTTTTCCTGCCTTAAAGATTAACAACATGAACTGTTTTCATTACGAGCACTTGCTGGCTTGACAACTGCAGCCCTGCACCAGGTTTGAAATCGTGTCCACGAATGGCTTTTTCCGTTTGACTTTAACTTCTGATGTGTCAAGTCCGAACTGGCTTCACAGATGTTCCGTAACATTAACACTGAAAGTGAGCTAAGCTTGGTGTTAATGACTAGCTCACAAATGTTGTAGGAGTCATATATTATCGGATGTGAATGCTGCTATTGGTTGGTGCTGTACAATACAAGAAAACTAGCTAGCTTTACAAAGCGCGTCACTCTAAGTAAGAAAGTTCGGTGGGAAAAATTCCATAGCTTTTGCGTGGAACTCGTCTATAGCAACACGCTCAAATAGTTCATTTCAAGAGTGAGCAAAATAATTATTTCCGAGTCTAATATTAAACAAAACCTAGAGAATAAGTCTCTGTTTTGCCAGCTTTCTATAATGTGTGATCATTGTTTTTTTTTTTTGTTTGTTTTTTTTTTTTTTTAACTCGTAAAGAAACGCGTAATCATCCAAGTAAACAGACAAATATGTTCACCACTGGGTACGTGAAAATTGGCGAGGGAGAGAGGGAAAGCTTGCATGAAACAAATATGCTGTTAAACATTTTAGTTATCAAACAAAATGATGAATAATAAAAAAAAAAACAGCAACAATAAGAAGGCCATTAATGTATTTCCATCCGGTTAGGTCTGAATTAAAGGTCTGAATGTTTCCCGAAATACGTACGTTTGCAATATTTGTCACGGTGCGTCACGCAATCTCGGTTTGATTTTGCGATTTTGTCAGATTTTGAGCGCTCTTCCACAGAGTACAATTAACTTTCCCCAGAAAAATTTTTATTTTAGTTGAAAGCCCATTTCCTCCTTACTTCACTTTTACAGTTTCATTGGATTTGTGATAAAGGTAGTAGGATAAATTATGTTTTCAATTTGGCAAGCGATTTCTATAGAGTTACGGGTCCCTTTTATTCTGGTCGGTCTCAGTGTTACAAACTCGATCGATCTTGATGGGAATTAAAAGATAAAACCTTAAAAGGTTGTAGAACAAGCTGATAACAAATAGATGTCTTCTAGCTTTATCAGAAGGGCAAGTGGGTTGCTTCAAAATGACTGATTTTTGAGGCCGAATTTTCTCGTGTCTGGCTATGAAATCAATCTTGGTCATTTTCTGCCAAATCAAAAAGTTATTTCACAAATGAACCACACAGCAATGAATAACTCAATATGGACTACTAATAGCCAAAGTTTCAGCTATTTTCAAAATTTGAAAGTTTGCCGCACAATGTTCGATTTTTGTGTGCACGCGCTCTTAAGGTGTCTGGCACCGGTTTGTAGCACTTTCACTACTCATACCTTAAACGGATCAATACCATCACTCTTTATCAGTTAAAATAACAATAATGGTATCAAACAAATGTCGAATCATTGATGAATAAGACAAGTATTGATCCTTTTAAGTATTAGTGCTTAAAAGAACTGGAAACCGGCACCAGCCACCTTAAATATTTTCATCCCAGCTCCAAGAAAAGCGCGTTTTGAAAAGTTTTCGAGTTTTGGAAAAATCAAATACTTTTAGAGTGAAAATGGCAAAATAGAGTATTTTAATTGGGCGGGTTTAAAAAGAAAAATCCAAGTCTTTTGGCGGGAAAAAGTTTTCGCTTTTATGGGTTGAAGTAAAAACGCGCTTTTAAAGGGGGCTTGATAACTAGCCATTTTGTAACCTATTTCTTTTACCCATTTTTGTCTTTGCTAAGAAAAAAAGCGCTGTGCTTTTGATGGGGGTGTTCTAGTATAGAGTCAAAAAATACTAAGTCTTTTGGCGGGAAATATCCGTGCAGGTTTTACACGGATTTAGCCCTTCAAAATTCTTGATATTTTTTTTTGATTTTGTGCTAGGCCCGTGTTAAAAGCGCAGGACTTTTTTTCTTTTCGGCAACCTCTCCTAGGCAAAAAAAAGTAAAAGAGATAGCCTACAAAATGACTAGTTACCAGGCCCCCTCTAAAAGCGCGAGTTTTTTTCATTAATTGATTGTAATGAATACAAGACAAATAAAGTTGAACAATAAAAATAGTTTTAATTCTTTATTGACTAATTGATATAAAGTACAAGTTATTGTTGTAGCTAATTAACTATACAAGTTAAGTAATTGCTACTTAAAATCATTTAAAAATATACAAAGAAGTAAATAAACTGCATTGGCTGACAAAAATGTTGTGAACGAATATATAACTTCAACAAAGTTTTTTTGTTTGTTCGAAATGTGAGCGTAAATCAGTTTCTTTTCTAAAATAAATACTGAATTTTACTTGACAAGAAGTGTTCGAAATTTCTTAGAGTAAAAAACGGTTTAGAGTTGAATTACAACTCAGGCAAGTTTGAAATTGATCGAAAACATGGCGTGAAATACAGTATTTGTAAGGAAATCGAATGTAGAATTTGCCAATTGCCTACTGTCGACTTCCAATACAAACACTGAATTTCGTGACATGTTTTCGATCAATTTCAAACTTGTCTGAACTGTAGTTCTTAGAAATTTCGAACACAGTTTCAAAACGACTAGAAAAAGTCTGAGCAAATATGAGTGCACGATTACAAGGCTTAATTTTCTACTGAATATATGTCTGGATTGTAATTCAACGATTTGAAATTTTGTTCACATCAAAGAAGCTAAAATCCACCGAAAGATAAATCTGGCTGACCCGGGTTGCTCAAAGAACGGATACGTCGTTATCCAGTGGATAAAGATGCCCGCTCTTTGTACAACCGGGGCCTTTGCCGTGAGATTTTGAAGCGTTTCCTTTCAAGAAAGTTTTGGAAATTTTGCATCGTGCACTTATATTAGAAAAGAAAAGTTCCACTATAAAAGACATCTCACATTCTAGAATTCAAAGATTTGTTTAGTTCTAATTGTCATGAAATCTAATGTTTCTAATCGGCAAAATTATATCTAAGATCATTGTTTTTGGTGGACATTTACTGAAATATATTTTCATTGAATGTTTGATCAAATTCACTGTAGATACTTATAATGGAACTTTCGCTTGAGTGCAAGACCTCGCTAAAACAGTACATTTTCTACCTTTAACATGTGCCAAAAAAATTCAGCGTTGTTCAGTTTTCCTCTTGTCCTACTTGCTTGCATATTCTTTCTAGCTTGCGGGGGAGATTTGTTCTTCATCTTGTGTTTGAGTGCAACGTGGAATTGACAGCTAAAAGAAAAGGAACTTGACATTAATTTCACGTAACGCCACAAACAGCATCTCTAATTAACTTAATTGTTTGTTAAACTTTTGGAAAAGCAACTAACATGCGTAACAAGGTCGCTCGCTTTCTGGAATCATAAAATTTTCATTGCGAGATTACTCACTTTTTTCCATTTTGCTATAAAAACAAATAAGTGCTCCTCAGTCGCATTTGAGAGCATTTGAGAGTGGAAATTTTTAACGTCTGTTAGTATACGCTGTAACCCAAACAAGGACAAGAGTATTTGGGCAGACAAGCTCATTGACTACCGAGTTTTTTTTAAAACTATTACATTTAGCTTGAAACTCTGACTATTCTTTACTGATTAAACCGCGATATTTCGTTGAATGTCTGTCGAAAAAAATATACTCTTCAATGAATTTTTGCCGCGAGTGTTGTTTTCACACTTGTTAACTTGTTTGTCTTTTTTACATAATTTGCATGCCCTTACGATCTATGTCATCATTGGTTACGAAGCAAAGCCGACACGATCTCATTAACTATACATGAGCCTCACAACCTATTTCTAGTCAATTTTGACCATTCTTTACTGAGCAATTCCGAGGTGGTCTTGTGGTAAAGCTAACGCCTTGAATTAATACACGACGGCCTTATCTCTGCCGTCGATTAATTTAAGTAGCTTCGGAGGGGCTTAGTTCAAGCCCCGAAGCAATCGGTCAATTTTCCTTTTTTTATTATTTTTTTTTCTTCTCGGCGAATTTCTGACCCAAAATTCACGTTTTTATCAGCAACATTGTTGTTTAATGGCAACATTTTTCCCCTTGTTTGTTAATACGAAAAACAACTTTGCGCGAAGGCGACGAGGAAATTAAACTATCTCGAACCTGAGCAGACAGAAGATTCCTGATTTTGCAATATTTAAGTTTTATTTTTGGCTGTTTCGTTTCTTCCAAAAATTTTAATTATTTTTCATCCGATTTAAGCAAGTTTGTTTAATTGGTGATCATATTTCTTAATTGCCTTCAACATCAAGGCGAAGTTGCTCCGAAGGCGATTAACTCCACAAATCCCAAAAAGGCTCTCAAGACGATTTAATTTCTCGTAATTTGAACACATTTTCGCGTACCTAGGTTTACTCGCTTTCTGGAATCCTAAAGTTGTGATTGCGAAAATACTCACATTTTTCACTTTTGTAGCGAAAAATATATTATAATTGCTAACAGAGAACGAAGTTCTCAGTCTGTTGCATTATCGACCGTGAGGAACATTACAGATTGTTTTCTATAAAATCAAATACGTGCTCTATATTTGTGTTTGAGAGAAAGTACGGTTTATGCAAATTTTTAAATTTCTTTGTCATCATATGCTGTAACCCGAACAAAAACAAGTGATTCTCCAGTTATATTTCAAACTGTTACACGTAGCTTTAAACTCTGACTATTCTTCAAAGATGAAACCGCGATATTTCGCTGAATGTTTGTAGTAAAAATACCCTTCAATTGACGAATTTTTGCCGAGTGTTGTTTTTACACTTGTAAACTTGTTTGTCTTTTAACATAATTTGCATGCCCGCACGACCTATGTTGTCATTGGTTACGAAGCAAAAAAGACACGATCTCATTAATAAAACATAAGGGTCACAACTTAGTTCTAGTCAATTTTGACATCTCTTTTCAAGCGATGTCGAAGTGGCCTCAGTTGTGGTATAGCATGCGCCTTGAATTAATAAACGCTGGCCAGAAGGGCTTGGTTCAAGCCCCGATGTAGTCAGTCAATTTTCCTTTTTTTTTTCCTTTCAGCAAATTTCTGAGCCAAATTCACGTTTTTATGTGAAATTTTTATCACTGACATTTTTTTTCTTTTTTTCTTTTTTTCTTTTTCTTTTCTTTTCTTTCTTTCTTTCATTACTTTTTTTGTTAATAGTAAAACAACTTTGCGAGATAGGCTACGAGGAAATTAAGCTGTTTCGAGCCTAACAGACGGAGCACAGGATTTTTTTTTCGTCGATCAATCTCTTGGTGCTCCCTAAAAGGGTAAACGTTTGTATATTAAAAGCTCTCAGACGATTTCCTTTCTCGTATTTTGAGCATATTTTAGCTGTCTGTTCTAATAGACAATCGTTTTCTTTTGTACTTGATAATTTTTTTTAGTTTCTCACTTTGGTTATTTCGTCAATATTTATTTTGGTATCTGTGTTTGAGAAACACACCAAAGTAGAAAAGGTCAAAATCTTGATAATTAAACGTGGCTTTTTAATCATCCTCGACAAAAATGACTAGGAATACAAAAATAGTCAAAATCAACTTGTGTTTTGCTGGAAATGGTCTCTAAATGTTTTCAAATATGTATTATTGCCAATGAATACAATTTGGAGCACTGTGGTTTACTTCTATGCGGGTTTCAAATAAATTTCGAGAAAATAGCCTATCTTGAAATTGAGTCCCACTCGATTTCGCTTCTATGGTAAATTTTTTTGCTTGGAAATCAAACAAGAAACAAAATTTGGTCCAAATTATCGTTTGCATCGAAACGAGCTCCAACCGCTACAAGCCTACTGAAGGAGTAAAGGTGTGCACGTACAACTCTTTTAATCAGTGGTGTTGCATTCTGGGTGAATCACTTTCTAGCAAATTTTTTTTCAGCCCTAAAGATCTATTTATGAATTTCTAGGTAGTGGTATTCGAGTAAGTGCAAAATTGTGTTTCGAGATTGATGATAGATGACAATTCTGCCAAATTCTTTATACATAGTCTCTTCCAGATTACTAATAATTTAGAGATATTAAGTTTGGCCTGCTCTAGCGTTTGAAGATCTTTATCTCAATCGTAAATGGGTCAAATTTTCTGTGAGCCTTAAAAGATATGGAAATATCTATCTACGCCATAAGTCAGTTGAGTCAGTTGATTTCAGAGATCTACTACCATGTCAGAAATAACCATTGTGAGCCTCATTAAGTCCTTATATTATTGTAATATTCTAATTACTAGACAACAGTTAAATTCTTACCTAGCGACTATTGAAAACCAATCAAAAATTAAGTTTTGATTTTTTTGCGCCAAATTTGATTGGTAGAAAAATCGACGCGACCTTTATCTTAGATAAGGATGCTGGTTTGTTACAATGTTTTGTCCAAATAGAAATTTAGGCTATCAACTGAATTCCAAGGAAAGGATAAAACCTCTTCGCTCTGTTTGTGTCCGCAGGTTAACCGATATGATAAATTTGACATAACCAATTTTTTGGTTTTGTTTTGTTTTGTTTTTGTTTTAAATTTTTATTATCTCGAAATCTAGTCAGAAACTTAACAACGAAATTTAAGGATTTGAACTACCCAACTTAGACAACTGGCAGGTACAATTAGATCCAGTCCAAGATCAGAAAAACTGTTGCGAGCCTCCTTAAATGTTTCCAAATATGTATTATTGCCATTGAATGCAATTTGAAGCACTGTGGTTTACTTTTGTGTGGGTTTTCGAGAAAATAGCCTTCCTTGAAAATTGAGTGTCACGTGATTTCGTTTCTGTGGTAAATTGTTTTGCTTTGAAAACAAACGAGAAACAAAATTTGGTCCAAATTATCATTTTCATCGAATTGAGCTCCAACCGCTACAAGCCTACTGAAGGAGCGAAGGTGTGCACGTACAACTCTTTCGATCAATGGTCGCATTTTGAATGAATCGCTTTCTAGTAAATTTTGTTTATCCCCGAATATCTATTTATCAATTTCTAGGTACTGGTATTCGAGTAAGCACAAAATTGTGTTTCGACACAAACACTTTTGATGTGGAGATCGATTTATGATAATGTTGCAAAATTTTTACTCAAAAGCTTTTCCAGATTACTGATAAGAGATATTTTGTTTGGTGTGTTCTAGCCTTTACAAAGCCTTATCTCAATATCGTAAATAGGCCAAATACTCTGTGAGCATTTTTTAAGATGTGGAGATATCTATCTATGCTTAAGTAATTGATATTTTTTTAATTGGTTTCTTCTTAAGAAGGATCCCTGCAGTTTGACTGACCCGATCTTTTGAAAAATTGACAAGCTAAGATTTCCTTCATACTTCACAAACTTTTTCAAAGTTTATTTTTTCATTGATTTCCAAGGAATTTCGATTTCAAAGATCTACCCTCATGTAAGAAAAATAAAACCTTGAGTCCTTCCATCATTGCTGTATTCTAATTCACAATATCAATTCTCGTACAACTGACCTACCGACTATTGAAAGCTAACCAGAAAATAGTTTTTATTTTTTTGTGCCAGATATGATTGGTGGTAAAAACACGTGACCTTGATCTCTGCATGTTTAGACTGTGAGATTTTTAAATAACGATGCTGGTTTGTTACAATGTTTTGTCCAAATAGAAATTCAGGCTATCAACTCCAAGTAAAAGATCAAAACAAACTTTGCTCCATTTGCAGCCAAGGCTTGGTAAACAATGTGATCAATTTGAAACAGAGAGCAGATTTTTGTTTCGACGCTTTCATTGTAGTCTTATTTTTCTTCAAGGTTAAAATAAAAGGAAAAAGAAGCAGACAGAAACTGGCACGAAATGTTTTAGGAAATACCTTTCGTGAATTACAATCTTAGATAAAACTGCACGAAAAATAGTGGCTGGCATTATTCGGATCAGTTCGGATAATTAAAAGCCTGCCTATCTCCGAAATTCGTTTATTTTGTTGCTTGGCGAAAATAATCAATCTATAGTTGATTCTAGTGAACTACACTTTGTTGAAATAATAAAGAAATTCACTCACCCATTATTTTTAAATACATTTATCATCCGACACATCATTTTAAAGTTCTTACCTTTAATGCATGTCCGTTCATCTTCCAACTTCTCTTGTATTCCATCCTTTTGTTTCCCGTTCTCAGTAATTTGCTGAATGACTTTTCTGGAATTAGAAAAATTAATAAATAAACTTGAAAAACAACAACATAAAAACCAGCAAACACTATGTTATTGGGGGTGTAAACCGGCCAAAATTGGTGGAGATCGATTTGCATGTATGATATAAATGTTGCCAAATTATTTATTCAAAAGCTTTCCCAGATTACTGATAAGAGATATTTTGTTTGGCCTGCTCTAGCATTTGAAGATCGTTATCACAATCGTAAATAGGCCAAATTTTCTGTGAGCATTTTAATATGTGGAGATATCTATCTCTGCCAAAGTAATCGATACGTTTTTCTTTTTTGAGGGCTTGCAGTAGTTTGTCTGACGTATGATAAGCTGAGATTTCCTTCATGCTTCACAACCTGTACAACTTATGGTCAAAGTTTATTTCTTTATTTGATTTGCAAGGAATTTTGATTTCAAAGATCTACCCTCATGTAAGAAAAAAAACACTGTTGCGAGCCAGTCCTTAACCCTATCTACACAGGAGGGGGGGGGGGGGAGGGTGGATTGTGCCCGCGGCGACTTAGAACCTGAATAACTTTGAGAAAACACCCTGAAACTTCAGGACTTTTTCAGAAATTTATCTGGAAAGAAATTTAATGTGATCGGTTAGTGGTGACTGACTTTGATGTTACCATGGCAGCCAATTTTTGATTGGAAGTTTTTTTCAGAAAATAGAAAATCCGTTTCTAAAAATAAGAAAAATCACTTTCTTCCCGTATCTTTTTTGTTTTTAGCTCATATTAGCGTATTTGGTATTTGGATTACATTTCGTTTAATTTCGGCGCTTTTCTGAAGTTTTGGGAAAATCCAGAAATCCAAGATGGCGGATCCAAAATGGTCGCCATTTGGCAATTATGGCCGAATTTCCACGTCATATGACGTCATCAGACCCCAAAGGAGACACCTTTGGACGTACTATCTATCCTCTAAGTCTCAATGTCAAAGCTTTTATACTTGCAAAGTCACGGAGAAGGGATCCGACCCCCACCCCTCCCAGACCCGACCACAGAAGGATAAAAACAGCCCGGTGTAGATCGGGTACGTCCTTGCATCATTACAATCTATATTCTAATTCACAGTATCAATTCTCGTATAACCGAGGTATTGACAACTGAAAGCTAACCTGACATTAAGTTTTGAGTTTTTGGCGCCAAATCTGATTGGTGGAAAAATCTGCATGTTGAGACGGTGAGATTTTAAATAACAATGCTGGTTTGTTACGTTGTTTTGTCCAAATAGTAATTCATGCTAAAGACAAGATTGAAACAAACTTTGCTCCATTTGCTGCCAAGGCTAGGTTACCCGATATGATCAATTTGGAAGACGACATAAAGACGATACGCGTTCACTACGGTTAATATTTTTCTTCAAGGTTAAAATAGAAGGAAAAAAGAAGCAGACGGAAACTGACGCAAAATTGTTAAGAAAATTCCTTAAAATAAGAAATAGCTTCAATTACAATCTTGGATAAAACTGCAGGAAAAATAATGGATGGTATAATTCGATCATTTTGATAATTAAAAGCCTGCCTATCTCTGATATCCGTTTATCCGCTATAGTTGATTCCACTGAACTGTACTTATTCAGTGAAATAATAAAGAAATTCAGTCACCCATTGTTTTTTTAATAAATTTATCATCCGATATCTCATTTAAAGTTCTTACCTTTAATGCAAGTCCGTTCTTTTTCCGGATTCCAGCTTCTCTTGTATTCCATCCTTTGTTTCCCGTTCTCAGTAATTTGCTGAACGACTCTTCCGGAATTAAAAAAAAGAATGCTAATAAACTTAACGATTTTGCAGCAAATGCTATGCTATTGGGGATACAGACCGGCCAATCTTAACTAAGCGTTAAACGGTGACGTTGGAATTAAGATTTTTAATATTAATCTGTAACGGATATTATTACTGCAAAGACCTTGGGACCAGTGAAAAGGCTATTGTGTTTAGAACACAAACAAGCGAGAAATAACATCAAAATCTAATAATATGACTACTTGAATTCAACATGCTGGTCAGGAGAATGAATAAATTGCTTACAAAAGAAGAAAATGTCTTGAATTTCAAAGAAATTCTCCCAAGTAGTGCTAGAAGGAAAACAAGGTCAACAGTGAGAAGAATGAGTAGGTTGATGTCGGACCTTAAAGCGAATCACCCCGGGTTTATTGCATGATGATAAAGGTATTACCTTTGCAGAAATTCCAGCTTATTCTTTCGGTTTCCGTCTCCTCATTTTCACTTGAACTTTTACTTTCAGAGTTTCTGAGAATGCAAATTATCATGTCAGTAATTGTGCAGCACAAGCTTAATTTATACGCCATACGAGTCAAATTATGAAAATGACCACTTTTCACTAACGCATTTATTCGGTGAAGGGCAACAAAATTTAACGTACCACGGAATAGTCTGTATGTTCTTCAAACTTTTCAAGTAATATTAACAGTACTATTAGGAACGAGACCAAGTTTTAATCTGTTTTTAGCACAGTTGAAGAGTTTCAATCGACGCTTTCAACGAGCAGCAAACCAACGCACGTGCTAAGTAAGCAACATGAATTCCAGTTTCGTCTGTAGCGCCACACAAATTTCAAGTAATTTTTGCAACATAGGGCTTACCTTTATCGTGTTCTTCTTTCTATGCTTTAAGCCTTCGCACTTCATCATTTTTCGTCGTTAAAGAGGGCCGTCGAACCGCTTCTTCCAACGGATTTCTTTCAAGTCCGTGAACTTCGTGTGAAGTTTATTATGAATATGGATTAGCAACTGAAACCAATCGCTGACAGTGACATTTGCTCGAACCTGAAAAATAAAAACATACTGCACGTGTTGGCAAAGTGCGCATGCAAATGGAAAGATATTTTTAGGCATAAAAAGATGAGCACCTTTTGATTTCTGTCACAGACGAAGTGAAATTGGTTTTTACGATTAGCTTTTGCCTATATGCGTTTTATTGTAATTTTGTAAACTTGAGTTTTTTCAAATCTTGTTGCCAGACAATTCAATAAAGTTATCATTATTATTATTATTATTATTATTATTATTATTATTATTATATCTGCTCTGTTGAAAACCACCAGACCACCAAGAAGTCTTTTTTAACTATAGCTTTACCAAAACTCGTATTTAAATTTGTATTTAATTTTTCAATGAGAAGAGTTTAATAAAATTTTCAAATTATTATTATTATTATTATCATTATTATTATTATTATTAAAGTTGTCAAAGTGACAACACCCCTCGTTAAACAAATCGTATCTCAGTCACATGAGCTACCAGAAGATTCCCTCGTAAAATCAGCACAACAGGCAGTGACAAGGGAAAGATCAAAGGCACTCGTAGACAGAACAGAGCGTATTAAGGAGATGGCACCATGTAAGACTAAGCGAGCACTGAATCTGGCGGCGGAAAAAGGATCATCGACGTGGCTTACAGTCCTCCCTCTTAAAGATCTGGCCCCGGTTCCTGGAAAGCCGATTAGCGCTAATCGAGGATTAAATCACCTTAACCCAGGAATAAAATTTAACCCACGATTAGTTTCTGTTCCTGAAAGCCCGATTAGTACTATCCAAGGGATAAACTGAGGGTTAAATTTAACACACCTAGCGGGGTCGATTAACTCACTAATCGGGGAATAAAGTTGATCAAAACAAACAAAATGGCGGACTTACTAATCCCGGTAATTCCTCCAAAAATACGCAAAAGAAAGTTTCGTCAGCACGAAATTTTTCTTGAGGACGTTTCAGACGAGGAACTTCGGTGCAGATACAGATTTGGCCGAGATTCCATTGAGTTTCTCACGGAAATCCTTAAAAACGATCTGCAGCGACAAACGAAGAGAAACCACGCACTGTCGCCGACACAACAAATTCTTGTAGCGTTGCGTTTCTTTGCGAGCGGCAGCTTTCTACAACTGATCGGTGACACCGTCGGCCTTCTGAAATCCTCCGTCTCAAGGGCGGTAAAAGATGTCTCGCTTGCGCTGGCCCAGAAGCAAAATGAGTTCATTTTGTGGCCGTCTCCCGCCGAACTACAAGAAGTAAAGCGAGGGTTTTATGATAAGGGAGGGTTCCCTGGTGTAAACGGGACCCATGTGAGGATTCAGGCACCTACCGCGAACGAAAACGACTTCGTAAATCGAAAAGGATTCCATTCAATCAATGTCCAAGCAGTTTGCAACCATAAAGGTAAGGAACACAAAGCGAAACAAGTGACTCATTTATAATAACATTGTACGTATTTCCAAAGTAGG
>NW_028145638.1:357500-370000 GCF_977016875.1 Pavona decussata | reverse complement strand
TTTTGTGTGAAACAATAATTGAGCAACCGTATTATGTCATGAAATCCAATATGGCGGTGCCCAGAAAATTTAAAATAGAAAAAAGGTGATAATCAAATTCTGTTTTGTCACAAAACAGAACTTGATTATAAATTGTCTAGCACAAAATATATTATTTCTATGTTATTCAACAAATTAACCAACAATTTGACATTAAATTAATCCAAGAGTGAAGGTTTCCTTTACAATGTGGCTGCGAGCAAATTTGCTCCACAAACATCAAAACAATGGAATTTTAAGACCACAATAATGCAATTAACATAATTATTGCAAGATTAAAATAAAAGAAACTATATCCTCAATCAAGCATGCCTTGTGCTGTTTATAATAATTTGATTCCAAACAGCATTCCGAGCTAACTGTTATGTTACAAGTCTTTCAACTTAGATTTGTGACTTTCATTTAACTCCATCAGTCTCTCCTCATTTATTGCAGCTGCTGGTATCAGTGTCCAATTTTACATTTCAGTTTAATATTGGTCTCTCCTTATTTTGTTTGAACCATTACTGATTGAGCTGGAAGGTGCTCATTGCCGAGGTCAAAACTTAAGGAGGGTGCCTACTTTTGTTACTGCGCATAAGTTCTGTGCATCTCAAGATTCGTTTCGTATGGGTGGGTATTTTTATGAAGTTTAAAACTAAGCGGAGAAAGCAGAACTTAGCAAGTGCTCTTGGTATCCAAAAAGAAAATTTGGGGTAACCATGCATTTTTAAGAGATAAAAAAGCTTCTATTTGGAATTAAAAGAAAAGAGCCATACACTGCTTTGTATTTTACTTTTTGTTATTATTATTTTTATTATTGCTTATTAACAACTCTGGAAAATGTGTGGTTACCCCTAATTTTCTTTTTGGATTCTAATAGCCCTTGCTTAAATCTGCTTTTCCCCCATAGTCATAAACCGTGCATAATACTTTTGTATTAGTAGGCACCATCCTTAAGTACATTAATATTTTTTGGGTAAAATTAATTTCAAAAGGAATGGATCCATTCAAAAGGCATTATTCAGGTCACAATTGAATGCACTGTAAATCCTATATTTTCACCAAAAAAAAAAAAATGCAATCTTACAGATGCAAAGTGATCTTACAAACTGTCACATTTGGGCAATTTCACACTGATTCATGCTCTAATTTGCCTCTGGAATGTGGTTCTGCTTCCTATGTTCTGAACATTTTACAACATCAGTTTTAAGAGCGGCTGCCTGTAAGGATCAAGAACTGCATTTCAGTGACCACTTGGTCAAATTACTTCAAATACCCTTAGATTAAAGTGCACCTAACCCCAATTTTTTTTGTTTAAATAAATCTTTGCACCTGTTTGAAAGGCATTGAG
This sequence comes from Pavona decussata, assembly GCF_977016875.1. NCBI lineage: Eukaryota > Metazoa > Cnidaria > Anthozoa > Scleractinia > Agariciidae > Pavona > Pavona decussata. The sequence goes on along the minus strand of NW_028145638.1, from coordinate 368,628 downwards.
CCTTATTTCAACCAAATCTTGACTTTTTAAAGGCTGTAAAAGTTACGAAATCTAGCCATCATCTGTCCCATGACCGAGCTAGTAAGCGGCATTGGTCTATTCCTTACTTGATGTCACAAACTGATTTGCATTTATTGAGTCTTTGTGAAAATGCTTGCAAAGTAGTTTGTGACATCATGTAAGGAATAGACCCATGCCCCTTACTAGCTCGGTCATAGTGCAATATGTTTCGAACAGATGCAAAGATTTATTTAAGAGAAAAAAATTTGGGGGTTAGGTTTACTTAAACTATTCTCAAAAATCAAATTTAAAAGTACCAAGGTATATTTACTTTTAGAGAAAATTGCAGTAGTTTGAAAATACTGAGTGATGTACGGCCTACAGTCCTAGTCAAGTTTAGTTGTGACACTTCACAACCAAGCCGAAAATGTCCCCTTCCTGCTCCCCTCCCCCGTATCACCCTTGATTTGTGGCATTTTTCTGGCCAGTCTTGTTAACCAACATTGAGAGGGCAGGGTGGCAAGATCTGTCCCATCTAATATGACTAACACTGTAGGTGCAGTTGTGGGCTGACGAAAACTGCACCAATTTAGGTCCAAGGACGAGGCCCCATTCACAGTGTGAAAAACCCAATGAACTTGAAACTTTACAAAATCCTAGACCAACCACCCCACAAGAAAATTAATACAATAAACATTCCAAATTTTGCTGGCTGCTTTCTAAAAAGCACAAGGTTTGTGCACACTGCTCAAAATGGCCTTGAAACTGATGCTTATTTTCATTAAAATAAAAGTGTTTCTGGTATGTAATTTTCTCTAAATTAAACCTACTGTACAGAGTTTTTTTTTCTGTTTTCCAGCGTGTTTGTAATTTACTGTGATTTTTTTTATTATGTTCTCGTGCTCGTCTTGTCCCGCCTCGACTAGCTTTGTGCCTATTTGCGGGACAAGCCCCTTATGTAAACTGAATTTATAAAAATAAATTGTTGTTGTTGTTGTTGTTGTTGTTGTAGGCTGCATTTTCAAACTCTTGCAATTTTCTCTAAAAATAAAATACCTTGGCACTTTTAAATATGATTTTCAAAAATAGATAATCCCAGGGTATGTTCAGACAAAATATGAGAGATTCAACCAAGTCGTCGCTGAACTGCAGTTCTTGATTCTTGTAGGCAGCCGCTCTTAAGGTCTATGAGTGTAGACCATGGAAAAGCGTGGTTGATTCAAATAAAATATCTCTAAACAATACATTGCTGAAGAAGTGGAGTGCTGATTACATTCAGTTAAAAACTGCCGCAATAAATTGCAAACTTGATCCCTATTTCAAAAGTAGAAATAAATATTTGAAATGGGATTTGATTAAAACAAACTAAAAACTGGTAAACTGATGGGTGTGGGAAATTGCTAAGCATGACAGAAGTGTAAGACAGCTGAGACAGACTCTAGCTTTATATTTGCTCCAATGTAGCCTACTCAGCAACTAAAAAGTCTACATTCAATGCACCAGCTAATGAGGCATTCACTTGCTGTTCCAAAAGCTGTATTTCTAGTTGCAGCTTCTGTTTTTTCAAGAGCAAGGTTTCTTTTTGACAAGAAAGACATTCATACTGCATTTTTAACACATCATCACTGCTCACTCTCAGTCTCTTCGGCTTCTTCGGCGCAAACTTCACCTCAGCAGGCTTGGCTGAGGAAGAACCAACTCCTTCACTGCTATCATCAAAATTTGTCGCACACTCGGCTGGTAAACAAGCATCTTCCCCTAGAGAGCATTTCAAAACACAATTTATGTGTCATGAAGGCTTTGTTAAATCACAAAAATATCAAATTATTGCACAACAAGTGACACTAGCAGAATCCTATGATCCAAATCTTGTGTACACAAAAACCGATGACTGGAAAAGTTAGTGCAGAGGTTCACAAAAAAATAAAACGATTTTGACAGTTACAAGCTTTGTCGACATACGTAACAACCGAAAGGAAGTTTCTGTCTTCAAAATGTGCAAAAAACCCGTCGAAAACATAATCGCTTGAACGTAGCGAGCTCAAGTCGATTGCATGTTGACCTGACATTTGGTCAAAAATTTGCTTAAACAAATTTTCCTCTTCCTAACAGTCAAGTTACTTATCTTTTAACTTGCGTATCAGGCTCCACTGAAACCTTTCCAGCCGACAAACGGTAAACGCGTACAAAACATGGCGGACAATAAATTTCAAGGAAATCACATGACCAGCATTTATTTTGCAACACTAAAAATTTGCATACTACTCACCAGCTCCTCCGTCCCCGCCAGTCTCGAAACCCCTCAGGCCGGAAAAAGCGGGTGTATCTTCAAATATCTCTATTATTTGTTCGCTTGACTGTGAGGGCTGCTTCGGTGGGGGTCCACCACCAGTTTTCTTGGACTCCTTTTTGAATGTGGAGAACTCCTTCTTAGCCGTTGAGTGGAGATTCTTCCACTTGTCCTTCACCTCTTGAACGGTGCGATTGGCTTTTCCCACCGCGTTCACGTCTTTGGTTATCTCTTCCCATATTTGATTTTTTTTCTTGTTTGTAACGTTATTTGTCAACTTTGACTGGATTATATCAAGATTTTTCTGCACACTGTCTGTTATGACAGACATTTCGTTCATAGAAAAATTTGGTTTTCTTTTCCTCTCGGCCTTAATCTCAATTTCACTTTCCGCCATTTTCCTTTCCTTCACTTTTTCTCCCGCGCAAAATGGAAACGTCTCGCGCCAGATATTCGAAAAACTGGTTAATCCGGTTTGAACCGTCACTAATCCAGGATTAGTTAATCGAGGGATAAATCTGCTTTCAGGAACGTTCTTTTATTCCTAGATTAGTTATCCTAAGAATAAGAAATTTAATCGCCAGTTAACCGCTAATCGGGGGATAGTTTAATCGGCCTTCCAGGAACCGGGGCCAGGGTTTTAACCTCAATAAAAGACAGTTCCGCGACGCTGTTAAACTACGCTATGACTGGCCAATAGATGACATCCCTTCCACATGTGCCTGTGGGGACGTTTTTACAGTTGACCACTCCATGATCTGTAAACTAGGAGGTTTCGTCATTCAGCGTCACAATGAGCTCAGAGATCTGGAGGCTGAACTCCTGAGTACAGTTTGCAGTGACGTTGAGACTGAGCCAGTTCTCCTAGACATCTCCGGAGAACAGTTAAGTAGAGGATCCAACAAAGCACAAGATGCGAGATTGGATATCCATGCACGTGGATTCTGGGAGCAACGACGATTGGCATTCTTTGATGTAAGGGTTTGCCACCCCAATGCTGAATCGTATAAGGACCTGGAGCCGCAACAGATCTATCGTACGCATGAGAATGAGAAAAAGCGCCTGTACTCAAGGAGAGTTCTCGACACTGAGCATGGAGCATTTACACCTTTGGTCTTCACTACAACCGGCGGAATGGGCAAAGAATGTTTGAGATACCATAGTGGATTGGCGGAGCTGATTGCCATCAAGAAAGGGGAGCAATATGCCAAAACCATGTCATGGATCAGATGCCGAATTTCATTCGCACTGTTAAGATCCGCACTCGTCTGTCTTAGAGGTTCTAGGACATTAAGAAGAATTCAACGTGACATCAAGAACGCAGACATTGACATTGAAACTGCAGAAGGGGCCATTTGAGAGATGCTTATTTTCTTTATTTTTTTTTTTCTTTTTTTTTTTATCAAGTGGAACTGATTTTAAAATGCCGAATTTAATTTTGTAAAAAAAAAACTTCATGACATTTGTTGTTTTTTTTTTTCGTTTTCTTTACAAAAACATTATTGCTTGAAAATATTATCTTTCTTTTTAATCGAAATGAATTGTGAATAGTTTTTTTTAATAGCTCTTTTTTATTATAAAAAAAATAAAAATTATTGTTATTATTATTATTATTATTATTATTATTATTATTATTATTATTATTATTATTATTATTATTATTATTTTCCAAACGGATTTAACTATAAAAGGGAACGTTGAAAAAGAACGACGTTTCGACCGTCCGACGGTCATTTTCAAGTTCAAGGTAAGAAGTAAAATTAGCATCTGCTTGTATACAATTGTGAAAGGACTAATGAGATACTGACTGAAAGATCCAAGATATCTACATCGAAACAATACAAGAAAATAATAGTGTGAATGATAAGAAAGGAACGCTAAAAACGAATTAGTCCATGAGCCAAGGCCTGAAAAAATGATTTTCGTTGCACCCCCCACGGGACATAGTGACTTTGGTATCAAATTAAAGCTTGCGGCCTGTATTTTACAAATTTACTTGTTGCCAATTACGTAACCTGTGCTTAAGCAAGATATGTGACTATTTCCATAGGGGGGTGGGCTGGGGGATATTGCTCCCTGCGAATTCCACACAACATAAAATGATTCATAATTCTGCTGAAACTCAACCAATTTTATTTAAATTTTCTGTGTATAAAATTTATACCATTCCCAACAATTTTTGATATTTGTCATGCATTTGATGTTTCCATGGTAACGGTTGCTATGGAGATCATTGAAGAAATGCAGATTTCTACTTTTCTGATCAACTGATATTCAAAACTTCGATTAATTAGCAGATATCTACAAATTTCAGTGAAAACATTCCCATTATGCCGAGAATATGTGTCATGCATTTTCATGTTTCCATGGAAACGGTTGCCACGGAGATCATTGAAGAAATGCAGATTTTTACTTTTCTGGCCAATTCATTATCAAAACTTCGATTAATTAGAAGACATCTATAAATTTTTGTCAAAACATTCCCATTATGCAGAGAATAGACTCTCTTGAATGGAGAAACTTTCATTATTATCTTTTCGACAGGATTTAAAGGTACGCAGGGCACCCATAGTTAAGACGTATGGGGTAGTAAGGAAGGATTATTTTGCTGAAACTATGAAAATTCATATCCTGCCAACCACTGGTCAATATCTCACCAAATATGCATCAGTTATGCACCACACTTAGAATATCAACTTGGACACCTCAGAATTAGCTGACTTGTTGTCATGGTAACGGTTGCTAGGGATGTCTAAATACCTCATGAAGTTGCTTTCAAGGCATATTTTTCAAAGGAAAACTACTCAGAACATTAAATAACCACTTCCAACTTGCCAAAGATCTCACATTTCAGTAAACAATCCTGGCACGTAAGATTCTTTCGTCATAAAACAATCTAGCTTAGCAACCAGGAACTTGTAAATGTCATTATCCATACAATGCTTGGGAACTTAATCATTCAGCACTAAATTGCATCAATTGCCGTAAGCAAGAATAACCGTCACAGCAGTATGTTAAAGAAACTAGGGCTGAACCACATGAATTTCAAAAAAGTTAAACAAATGTTAATACTTATGGACATCTTCCTCTCAAGGTCTTCCTCTTTCTGTTCCAAAAAAGGCTTTGCACAGGCCTCAGTGCATGGAAGGCGCACAACCACTTGCAATTTGCTAAAGATCTCATGTTTCAGTGAACAGTTCCACATGTAATTTTCTTTCGTTATATAAGAATCTTGCTTAATAAGCAACAGTGAATTTCGAATGTCATCAATATCTCTTTTGAATGTATATCGAGTTCTCAAGTCTGTTATGGCAAATTTTATCAACAACAACTGGAAAAACGTCTACGGCCATTTTACAACGAGTTATCTTAGTTCAGTTTAGCAAGTTGTGACTCATACTATCTTCCATTTCTAGTTACTGAATTTAATTCTTAACCCTTTTTTTGAAATAAGAACACATTTAAAAGTTTATATATTTTCAAACGTTATATATCAATACTTAATGACTGTATTTCATTTGAAAATGCACAACCTTCTTTTAATCTAATCCTTGATCAAGCAATTTTTGCAAAACCACTCGAAGTCATTTGGAGGAGCAGTTTAGATGTCTGGTAGTTCGGCTGGGCTCCTTCCACACAATCTGCGCCTCCGTAGCAGCCATTGGCAAACGGTTTGGGGATGTTGGTCTTGCTAATGTACCCGTTCAAAGTGGTATATTGTCGGCTCTGGTTCTGTAGCTGGTTTACTAGAAGGAAGACATTACACCGAGGCTGTGCATACACATAAGGTAAGAACATAGCTTTTTTCAAGCCTATGGGTATGGGAAATATAAGGGATGTGGGAGAAGAGAGGACGAAAAGAGGGATTCTCAAGGTTGCAGCAACCGGAAAAATAGCAACAAAAATTGCAACATTGTGCACTAGTTTGTAAAAGAACAAGCATATTATGATGGGAACCGCAACAGACAGGAGAGAAAGTGGGAGTACAAGGTGCGAGAAGTTCTGATCCCATTGACACCCATCCCCTCGTCACTTTTTTTGCATAGAAGAATTTTCTATGATTCACTGACTGAATAATAAAAAAATCTGTGTGCTTTGATTTAGATCGTCTTTGAAGCAATGCATCGGTTGCAGTGATAGGGCTGGGGTTTGGCACGTGGCGCCAGAAGCATGATGATCCCATCAACTAGTGCCGGTAAGTTCGTTGAGGAAGATCCGCAGAGCATTTGATACAGAGACGTTTGAGTAAGCTACAGTCAAATCCAGAGTTCCTGAGGCTCTTCCTTCTTTATGGTCCAATGGAAGAAATAGCACCAACGCTGACGAATTTCGATTCTGTCAAATGGTTTTTTTGCCTATGACCACACCTACTTTGCCCACTACTTACCGGTCTACTTAGTTAGCACGGGATCCTTTAAGATACACACCCTGAGGCACTTCAGCTACTGGCAGATTGAAATTTTGTCGTTCAGAGGTCGACATCCCATGGTTTCTCTCAGCTACCAGTTGACCAAACCATTGAGCAGGCCCTCAACAGAAACACGAAGACGAAGGGTGGTATAATAGGATTCAGTATTAATATGGAAAGGTGTAGCTCAAAGATGGATGTTGATGGCTCAGACGAGTGCAGAGTGATGGTATTCATGGATAGAGATCAGGATAAAGTGCATAAGGAAACTGGCTGTACATACATGCAATGAAAAGAGGCAGATGTTAGGAAAATGATGGAAGTTGTGCGAAACTGGTGCGACCCATTCAAACCATTTGACGATGTACCGACATACCAACAGGTAAATGTAAATGTGTCCTTATTTCAAAAAAAGGGTTAAGAATTAAATTCAGTAACTAGAAATGGAAGATAGTATGAGTCACAACTTGCTAAACTGAACTAAGATAACTCGTTGTAAAATGGCCGTAGACGTTTTTCCAGTTGTTGTTGATAAAATTTGCCATAACAGACTTGAGAACTCGATATACATTCAAAAGAGATATTGATGACATTCGAAATTCACTGTTGCTAATTAAGCAAGATTCTTATATAACGAAAGAAAATTACATGTGGAACTGTTCACTGAAACATGAGATCTTTAGCAAATTGCAAGTGGTTGTGCGCCTTCCATGCACTGAGGCCTGTGCAAAGCCTTTTTTGGAACAGAAAGAGGAAGACCTTGAGAGGAAGATGTCCATAAGTATTAACATTTGTTTAACTTTTTTGAAATTCATGTGGTTCAGCCCTAGTTTCTTTAACATACTGCTGTGACGGTTATTCTTGCTTACGGCAATTGATGCAATTTAGTGCTGAATGATTAAGTTCCCAAGCATTGTATGGATAATGACATTTACAAGTTCCTGGTTGCTAAGCTAGATTGTTTTATGACGAAAGAATCTTACGTGCCAGGATTGTTTACTGAAATGTGAGATCTTTGGCAAGTTGGAAGTGGTTATTTAATGTTCTGAGTAGTTTTCCTTCATAAAATATGCCTTAAAAGCAGCTTCGTGAGGTATTTAGACATCCCTAGCAACCGTTACCATGACAACAAGTCAGCTAATTCTGAGGTGTCCAAGTTGATATTCTAAGTGTGGTGCATAACTGATGCATATTTGGTGAGATATTGACCAGTGGTTGGCAGGATATGAATTTTCATAGTTTCAGCAAAATAATCCTTCCTTACTACCCCATACGTCTTAACTATGGGTGCCCTGCGTACCTTTAAATCCTGTCGAAAGGATAATAATGAAAGTTTCTCCATTCAAGAGAGTCTATTCTCGGCATAATGGGAATGTTTTCACTGAAATTTGTAGATATCTGCTAATTAATCGAAGTTTTGAATATCAGTTGATCAGAAAAGTAGAAATCTGCATTTCTTCAATGATCTCCATGGCAACTGTTACCATGGAAACATCAAAATGCATGACAAATATCAAAAATTGTTGGGAATGGTGTAAAATGTATACACAGAAAATTTGAATAAAATTGGTTGAGTTTCAGCAGAATTATGAATCATTTTATGTTGTGTGGAATTTGCAGGAAGCAATATCTCCCAGCCCACCCCCCTATGGAAATAGTCACATATCTTGCTTAAGCACAGGTTACATAATTGGCAACAAGCAGATTTGTAAAATACAGGCTGCAAGCTTTAATTTGATACCAAAGTCACTATGTCCCGTGGGGGGTGCAACGAAAATCAATTTCTAGCCACTTTTCAGAACTTGGCTCATGGACTAAATTAAGGTATTTGAAAGTAAAATAATTAAACAAATAACTTCGCACGGATCGAGTCGCATTGTTTATTCAGTTTCGGCTTTAGGTCGCGATTAAAAAAACATCTCGAGAAAGTTAATCTTTTTAATCTCAGTACTTCCAATTTGTGCCCAATCTGCAGTTAGCTGCATCTTGCCACCGACGGCATCGTAAATGGCCACACTGTGCCTGGAGAAAGTTTATTTGTTGCCCAGTGCAATATTTGCAAGCACTTGCACCAAGTCTGAATAGGCTCTGCTAAAATGTTAGGGTGTTGCTTACGTAGCCAGAAAGGACAGTTCATTGAGAGAAGGTCAGCTCATTGAACTGGCTTAACCCTTTAACCCCAAAGGCAAAACGACATTTTGTCCAGATCCAAGACTACAAACTCAATGTCCATGTATGATATACCATTTTAAAGCTACTCATGAGTGTATTTCATAACTGATATAATTATGAATGAGAAAAAATGTGGTTTTGAGATAAATGGCCTTAAAACGTAAAATTTAAAAGTTCAAAACGTCCTAATCCTTGTGTATGTTAGGTATACCCCTAAACTACGGCTTATTGTGCAGTTCTATACATCTTCATTAATGTGAGAGCTGTCTTTAGACCCGTAGACAACTTCTTGGGGAAAAAAGTTGAAACGTTATGGGGGTAGCCAACCATATCACATATGGCAGGGGGTTACGTTTTTATCCTTTTAATGAGTAGATCTACACAAGACCATCTTGGTGTCAAACATTCATTGAAATCAGTAAAATATTGACAGAGTCGGTTATGGCTTTACGTGTCAATTGGCGCTCTTAGGGATAAACTACTTGACCATCATTTTCAATATCGTCTTGCTTAAATGCAGAAAACTGAAAATGATTTGTAGTTTTAGGACTATGAAGTATTATTGGTATTTATTATTCCAAATAAGCTCTACTGTGCCAAACACACTGAGTATCATGTAAGAAATAGAGTTCCGTATTTATTGAATTAGCAAAAAGATTTATTGCAAAAGCTGAAGCAACTCGAGAAAAGCATGAAAGGTTCCATCTGTTCTCTGGTTCAACCAAACAAACTAAATCAACCAAGCTTACACTCCCTAGTTTGTTTGCTTTCTCAAACTGTAAAACTTTGTAGGAAACATAATTTAAGCTAACTCCTAGAATTTGAGCCTTTAGAGAATATTATGAGAAGTAATATTTACATGTAGATTTTCAATGCCAAATTGACAGTTAATATTATGAATAAAACTGGAGTATTCAAGACTCAGTCAGACAGGATTTTGCAGATATCAAACAGCAGCTTACAAGTGCTATTTCACCGGGGAAAAATTGTGGAAAATGCACAAATAGTTTCAAGTGGTATTGCACATGAATGGTATGCTTGTGGGATGACAAAGTTACGACAAAGTGAAAGAGTAAATTAACAGCCACAAACATAATTATGTACTAAGGCAACAGTGGTAGTCAGGGAATAAGCCTTGCAAAGTTCGGACAGTAAGTAAGTAAAGTAAAGTAATTTATTTAATGTCAATTTCACGGTAAGTGCTTGTGCAATCTCCTGAGCCAGATGCTTGTGACAAAGTGCTTATAACAATAATCCAAATTGAATTGGAATTTGGAAATGTTGGTTTTGGGAAAAAGAGAACAACCTCTCAGAGTAAGGACAAGAACCAATGACAAACCCAACCCACATATGTGACCCTCCACAGCAAAACAGGGACAAAGGTGATAGCATGCTCACAACATGCTTCCACTTCAAAACAAAAGAATTTGACGTGTTCAGAAACCTGCCTCATTACTGAATCTTTTCTGAATCTTGGGCTTGGCATTATAAAATAAAGAATCAAACCAGAGCCACATTGGTGGCAGGCAAGTACATCTACTGTCACCACTACATCATCCCTGCTTCCCTCCCCTCCCCACCCCCCCCCCCCAAATAAAAGTTGCCTACATGCCAAATGCCAGTGAGGCACCCAACCCATTGTTTTAGTTGTCTTCATCCTGTGGTTTGGTCGCTGGTCTGTACAATAGGATTCAACCTCTTATAATTCCCTTTACTACATTAATTGAAACAAGAAATTAACAGTGTTTCACAGAAAAAAATCTAGTGTGACTGGATGACTTCTACGTTTGAGTACTAGCAGTGTAACTACCACAACAAAAAATGTAAGACTTAAGTAGTGAGCTTGTGTGCTAGAGCCATGACATATTGCTTATTATAGTGTAATGTGAAAACATTAAGTCCACGTGTTACCCTTAAATGCAATGCTGGCCTAATAAATAAAGCAGCTGTCAAATGGCTGAAAACACATCCACATCCAACTTTTTAAACTTTTTGTTTGGTACTTACAGAGCTAATATGCCCTCTATCATTGTTGCCTTAGCACCCAAGTTTGATACGTGACAGTCTGTTCCAACTCGGGTCACTGGGTACACTTTCAATGCAACCAAAAATTCCAAACTGAATTTGAAAACTGATGTTCATTATTATGTTGATTGATTGATTGATTGATTGATTGATTGATTGATTGATTGATTGATTGATTGATTGATTGATTGATTGATTGATTGATTGATTGATTGATTGATTGATTGATTGAT